>NW_026861386.1:0-235777 GCF_026571515.1 Ruditapes philippinarum | reverse complement strand
ACCTCTTCAATCAGTCCAAGGTACCAATGTGCCTAACTACTATTTTCGTATTTCCGGGTGCTTGAACGTACACCATTTTCATCATCGACAATCAGTCTGTCTTCATCTTGAACTAAACCAGACCAAATAATTTATTAACTTGTATTTGAGTCTCAAGTTCTTTCATTCTGTGTCAATTTCTGGACATTTTTTCTGACATTCTATGTTCTGGTCGCTAAAGCCTCCCCACTTTTTTTTATCTTTTCACTGTTGTTGCTCAGTATGATTTTGTTCTTTTTCGTTCTTTTTTCAAGTTATTTTACTTCATATGTTGATTTTTTCCTCCCACAAAAGGCTCGCTGTATTTCAGCCTATGATATACCCATACTTGCTGAAACAAAGAAAAAGTAATCTACGTTACTTATTTTGTAATCAACGTTACCATTTTTAGAAACCAATTATTTATGCCTAAATTACAGTTTTTTCTCCAGGAACAAACAGAGTTATTACATTAAACTACCATATAATGATCTACAATATAGGAACATGTCAAATATTTGGAGAAGAACTACTTATTGGTGTTGCAGATATCACAAGTTGATATTTTTGTAATCTACGTTACCAACATTGGTATCACATTTGTTACACCTTTATAAAGTTTTAGATGATCTGGTATAACACAGATAACATACATGTATCTGTGTAGATCTGTTATGATAAAAAACTTTATGAACAAAATCTTTTGGTAAGTAAAAATGGAGACCAAAAAGGGATTTGTTAAAAACTTAGTGGGCCATGACGTAACTAATATATGCAATAAATGTTTGAATTATAAGTGTACAAGATTAATTTAATTGAAATTAATGATGTATAATTCAATTATAATCTTAAAACTATAATAAAAAACATTTTTATCACTTACCTTGTTTTACTTTCCTGAAGATAACTGGAACTCAGTAATATAGTGTTTCTACGCGGAAATTGCAAATGCAAATGGCGGAATAAGTGGCAAATTTGCAATAAAGGGAAATAAACTATGTGTATATTGATCTAGAAGTATATATAACGGAACCTTGAAACAGCTGAACATTATCTCGTACATTAAAATCAAATTATTTGCAGAAATTGAAAACCCGTGGTAACGTTGATTACATCTCGTAGATTACATTTTTATTGTCATGAGCATGATTTTTTTTACAAACAATCAACTTTTACAAAATAAAGAAATATTGAATGTTTAACAAGTCTAATCAAATTGATAATAGTCTATAAAGAGCACCCTATGTCACAATATTTGAGTAATAGCAGTAACGTAGATTACATTCTTAAATTTACTTTACAAATATAAAGTTTGTGTTTCTGGTGTAATGTTTTTTTATGAAATGAGTTAATCATTGTATCGCGTATGGTTTATACTATGTTTTGTTAGTATTTTCATCTGTTTAAACACCTTTTAATGTGTTTATTGCCTGTGTATTTTTTGTGCGCAAACTAAGTAACGTAGATTACATTGGATTTGGAGACAAGAAAGTTTTGTTGCATAACGAATCATGCAAAGAGCTTCACTCAGAAATTCTTTTAATTTTCAAACTTCAACATGTCGTCAAACAAAAATTAAAAAGATATGTTCAGTTTTTAACAATTTGATGCAGCACTTGTGTGTTAAATCATGTAACCCTTTACGGAGACAGCGTATTTTTCTTTTAAATTGATATTATTTGTTCATTTCTTTTTCTAAATACCAGTTTCTGACATCTATTGTGAACATGATTTAAAAGAAGGAACCATGTAATGTTGAAAAAATAACAAAACTCAACTGTATAATTGTATATGTTTTAACTTTTGTCAAGAGACACTGAAATTTCAAACTTGGGCCTATCTTGTGAGAATAGGTGATTTATGTTTTTAGAAAAGATATATTTGTATCAAAGACGTAACTGCATGAAAACAAATAGTGTTATGCATATGGTGGTAGTTAGATTTGCACTGTATATTATTGTCTATCCATTTGATATTTATTACGAATAATAAAAAATGTAAGACATAAAAAGACATAAGTAATTCATATTTGGTTCTGTGATGTGCAATCTGGTCTAGCTAAATTATGGTAACAAATAGAATAGGTTTGTCGTTTTAGTGTCAGCTTTTTAAAATAATATCTCGGGTTGAATCACTGAAGAAAATTACTGTTAAGAAGTTACTTACAGAAGAAATCAAACTAACAATACCTATCCGTAAAAATATAAATAGTATCAGACAATACAGAAATGTACATTTAAAGAATGGCTTTTAATAAGGAAATTTGATATTCAAACATCTGAACACCTCTTCTTTTAATTATACAATCGTCTTACCGCAAATCTAGTACAAACTATTTAAATGTACTCTACGGCAATGTCTCATATCAATTTACGTTTAATTAATACAAAAAACGTGTTCTTATGTAATCTTTAAGTTATATTTTTAATAGTGACTGGTTGCATTACCATCACGTGGTGAAACCATTTTAATGATGACAATATTTTATGAAAAACGATTCTTTATAGGAGAAATCTGAAAACATCTGACCTTGACCGTCTACATCTTTATTTCATTATCTATAACTAAGGTCTTTGAATGCAATTTGTGTTTCTACAAACATATGTAATGTACATTTTAAAATCAATCATTTTCTTGAAGAAGAGGCAAAATTAAAACTGCTCAATAGAATTGCTTTTAACTTGGCAAGTTATTACAATATGATAACAAAACATTTTAAACGGAAAAAAATTGGGGTCACTTCTGTCATTTTCGATTTATCTTCCATTGAATTGGACTTTTTCGTTAAGCATGAAGCAAAACAATATATTTGTTTCTTCTTATTTTCATGAAGCATACCTTAGTCAATTTGAACAATTTCAAGAACAAATTTGGAGTGGATATTTTTTTTCCCTCTTCTTAACCTGTGCATTTTTTCTTACAAATTGGCTTATTTTTTTTTAATCTTTTATATACCTTTATTTTCATTGAAAAAATAATAACATAAACGATTTAAGGAATTTCATGTTATTATGTATTGTATTCAACAATAAGAAGACAAAACATTATCCAGAAGTAATAACAAGAATTCATATACGCTGTATAAGTTATCTGCTGAAATAAGTAGAAAATTCTGATTCAGGGGCAGATAACTCAAAAACGAGAACGGTGACCCCAATTTTATTTCGCTTAAAATGTTTCTGTTATCATATTCTAACAACATGCTAAGCCTAAAGAAATTCTATAAAACAGTTTTAATTTTTCCTATATGTCTATATGAAAACTCCCGAAAACGTCCTTAAGGTTATAATTGCGCACTCTGTTCATATTTTTTGTGACCATCGTTGCCAATTAAAGAGAACATGATCGTCAAAAACATTCAACACGTTAATGCCCCTTATTCGACTTAACTACGCAATAGTATCTAACTTCACTCTGTTTTTATAAACCCTACATTAGAGTTTTTGGATATTGTAAATCATTTTGCCGACAAACTGAATTTTAGTGGTAAATTTTTCATTCAAACATATCGACAGTTAGAATGCCTAAGAATATAAAGACTACAGAAATGAATTTGACACAAAGTTTATACATTGTTCTAATTTCCATAACAATACATAAAGGTTACTATATATTTCCTATTTTTCTCTTACTACATGTATAATCTATAAAACGTGCAGTTAACATTGGCATTGTAAATAAGTAAGGTGAACAGCGTCAATCAATGTTTCATTTTGCGTGACAAATTATCTGTTATTACTGTACGTTTCTGTTTCCGGGCAAATCTGATGCATTTCCTACAGTTCTAATAATAGATAAATAATCTATAAAACGTGATGTTTTATAATTGTGTATTTTTACATCAGAAACATGTGTCGGTTAAGGTCAGGATAAATAGATGAATAAATATTACATTTGTGAAAAATCATCATTTTAAATTGTTTGCTTATTTCTTTTGTCAATGTGAATATGAATAGTTAAACCTTATGTAAAATGATAAAAAGTATATTTTCTCTTTCTAGACAACGTTCTAATTATGACTCAATTCGACGTCAACGCCCAATGTTGTTTTCCAGCGATTATTTGGATTATATGATGGTTTTCGATGTGCGTTGGAAGAGTGGTTATCTGGCTCGTCTATGAGGATCTTTTTTAATCTTGTATTTTGAAAAACAACAAATATGAAGGATAATTTTAAATATGTTACAGCCAGATGGATTCTGAATTACCAATGAAATAAAATGTTAACATTTTGTGAAAACCGCAAGTGTCAATTTAAGTAGCATTATGCCAATACAAGCGTGACAATCAACATAAGTTCATATTTTGCCATTATTCCTTTCCAAATTCATAATTTATTTCACGTTTACGATAAACAAATGACATTTCCATCGGGAATTTACATGCTCATTTAAATTAAGTCTTTTTATATCTTGGACATATTTATATTTTGTCCTTAACATTTTTCAATATAAACTGTTGGTCAATCACCATTTTTACAGTCAATAAGGTCAGCTTAACAAAGAACAAATAAGCATAAGGATTAGGTGAACTTATAGCTTGAAATAGACTCATGTCATGATACAGTGTTATGACATTGCTTTTTAATTAGATGTATTGTCTTAGCATTTATTATGACAATCCCACCACATAATATCCTTCTTCATACTTTATATCTAAACTTGATTAAACAATGTACAGGAAATAATTTATTTTAGTTTAATTTACATATATAGAACTTTCTAATATATATATTTAGATGACATTGACATGTTGTCATTGAGTTCCTTCCTAGAATATATATCTGGTGCTAATAAATGGATTTTAGTAATAAGCTTAAAAGTTGTTTCTTACATTATGCATTAGAAACAAAATGTATTTTTTATCTTTCAAAAGGGCAATTTGAAACCTAATTTTTGAAATGTTTCGATTATTGTGTTTAGAGCATGATAGATGCTTTACAACTGAAGAAAGTCCCACTCACTGTATAATTATATGTTTTAAAGTAGCAAACGTTACACATTGACAAAGCAAAGGAAACGTATATGGTCTATGTAGTATGTTACATTTTAGAAACTATAACTGAATACCAAAAACACTACTAACACTACTACTTTTACTACTAACCACTGCATACTACTACTGCTTCAACTAATTTTTTATTCATTATTCTGTAAATGTCTTCAAACTGAATAAACTACGCAGTCACAGGAACAAAACGATTTCCTTATGAAGAATAAAATAGTGGTTTACTAACTTGACCCACGTAGGTCAAGTTAGAGCGTTAATATTTCACAACAGTTTTCACAGTGAACTCTGACAACGTTAAAGAACATGTAAAATGAAAGACTATGACTTGATTCAAATATACACTATACACAATATATATTTTTGTAACTTCCAGGGTTTGTTTAAGTCACATGACTTGTTTTAAAACTACCTGGTGATTCTGTTGACATCTTAATTTTGGTTCAAAATATACACATTTCTTTAATTTTACCCACGAAATATGGTGCTATATCAGTCAAATATGATTCATATTTTTAAAAAATAAATATGAAATATAAATATGAAAGTGGGCGGAGTCAAAACTCAATTTTATTTTAAGGGACTTCTTTTGCCATTTTGTTAAAAAAATCTGATAAATAAAAAAAACTTTTGTTGTTATTTGTTTTGAAAACTATAGAATGATAGAAAATAATCTAACTAAGAAAATAAATATGTAATTCAGTCATTAACGCTGTACAGACGTTTAAAGAGTTGTTTACGTGACGACACAATGAAGCACCAAACAGCGCGCGCAAATACAGGCAAAACAAATTATCAATATATTACTGGTCGCTGTACAATTGCAGTTGCGTAGCAAGCAAGAGGATTCTGTACCATTTTCATTGATGGTGAATTTGAATAAAACGGTTAATTTTTCGTTTTTTATTTTTGTGAAATATGATATACATTTTTACTCAACATGATAAAATGCAACATTTTTTCCCTCGTCCGGATTTTCAATATTTCACTGAAACTCATATTTAACGCTTTACACTCAAATGTGTAGAATTTGTACAGGAATTCATGCTAGGATTATAACAAAATGTCATTTTAGCGTGATATGAGTACATAAAGATAATTTTGATATCTTTGTCATTAATTTACTTGAGTATCCCTTTATAACGGAAATGCAACTTATTTGATAAGTTGATAATTGTTATCATATTGTTCTTAAACATGATGCTATTTGTATATTATTGAATTAATATTTGTATTAATTGAATCAAAACATTTCATAAATTTAAACTGAAGAACTGACGTTTGGGTGAAGACCATTGAGTGCAACCGGACTTGTAGATCATCATTAATTTAAGTTCTGAAAGTTTCTGCCTCTAATCGCGATAGTTATTCTTACAGATCTGACATTAATATTTCATTTTATTCATTTATATCAATAAATATAAATTTTGTACTTATGATTACTGTGAATGTTTTTGTTTGTTTGTTTTTTGTTTGTTTTTGTTTCTGTGTTTGCTTGCACCAGATTAGATCATTTATTTTATTCAAGGAAAAATCTGATACTCTACAATTCATTTTATATTTATACACATAAACTTAATAGATAGGTGCAAACCCTTTTCTTATCCCATATGATACATTAATTGAATGTAATGTACCCATTTTCAAAGATAAAATAGCATATGATTATGTCGTTGGTTCGATCGTTAACTGATGTTTCTTTTCTGCTGTATTGCTTTACTTGATTATTATTGCGATACTACTTATCTTATTTCACTTTAAATCAGTAGTCATCATCCAGTACTTAAAGGCATTGATTTAATAATTTAAGAACGTCATTGATTGTTGATGATTTTCATTGTTTGCCAGAGCAATTTATCATTTTTATTATTTATGATAATCGATTTCATTTACTACAAATACGTCCTGTTTACGTATAGAAAAGATTAATTTGGTAATATGAAGAATAAATATCATAAACAAAACATAATTAATTATTATTTGTTTGTCTTCATTTTCAAAAAGCAGGTGGTTGCAGATTTGTTTTGTGTTAAACGAGAAAACATTTCTCTCGTATAACTGGGTCTAAATACGTGCTATCACATAAGACCAAAAGTCTCAAAATTTCAAGTAGCTTGACAAAGATTTGATATATTATCCACATAATGATATAAAAAAGATTTATATTAATAAATATTTGTAATGGAAATTTTTTTTTAATATAATATAGGAGTAGATAAACTGCATAAAACCCATTTCATTCATAAGGTGGCGCGCTGAATTTTTTATGTTTTATATGCAATTACCTACGAAATGTAAATGAAATTAAAAACTAAGAAGAATCTGGAATATAAAACTTTTGAAATATTTTATTAGAAATATCACATTGAATCTGTAAAATTACTTGCTGTTATGATTAGCCTTTGAAACCTGATTCAGCCAGACAAATTGTCAGTCTGACGGAGCTCTATGCTATTGGTTGCTAATATTTTGTATTCTGATTTGGAAATCCCTTGGACTTAAAAGGACAGTTCCAAATTCAAACTTGGCATTCAATCACATTTAAGCAATAACTAAGTGTAAGTGTTAAATTAACAGCTGTTAAAGCATGCTTCATTTTTTTCATTTATACCCTCTTATTAATTACGGTAGAATTGTTTTAATTCTACAAAACGGGTGCGCTACAATCGATTTGGTGCGGCTTAAGCACCAGTGTGGTGATGATCATTTAATTGCAGGATAAGCATTGAATATATCAAAGTCATGTTAATATGTTGAATATGTTTGTGATTTTGGTATTACGATGGAACATTTATTTTTAGTGCATGTCTGTCTTTTTTTATAATGTTATATAAATTTATATATTTTGAAACATTATATTTATGTCAACTAACTCAGTGAATAAAATAGACAAATGCTGTTTTCCTTTCATAAAAATAATTATCATTGACTGCAGAAAAAAGCTTACTCTCAATGCGTCACATTTGTTGAATGAAATTGGGAATGTGTAACAATGTCAAAATTAAAATGACATCATTATAAAGAAACAAAATTCATCACAACTTTATTTGGTAGTTTAAAAAAATGCATTTTATTGTCTTGCAAAAAAAACCTTCATCTTTTAGAGTCATAGGTACGTTTTGATTAATGGACATACCCATAAATATTAAAAATAAAACAACAACAAAAAAACCCACAAATACTCCATTTTAAAAAAAAACAAGGTAATTCGTGTACTTTCAGCAGACTTAAATGTTTAATGATTCAGTTTATCTTGGTCTGGTTCTATTTACCACAGATAACTGTTGCAGTGCAGTAATACGCCTGTTCCTGTCTGCTGTGCTTACCGTATCATAGGTATTGTACACTACATCAACTTATTAACTAACTGGCTTAAATTGCACAGTTTCTACATTCTGTACCATTGACGTTTTTCTGAAGTGAAGGTCAAATACATGTAGAATTCCCAAAGGTGGCAGGGATAACATTACAAATGCACCTGTCAGCAGATACCGAACCTGTTTGGTTTATTCCTTCAATGTGCAGTATGCATGGATCAGAGGAATCAAAGAATACACACGTGTTTATGTCAACAAAAGCACACATGCGACGTGCTTTCTTATAAAACCCCTACCTTATGACATACCTTGTTCCCATTACAGGTTTTATGTTACAGGCAATAATAACATCTTTTTAGCACAATACCAAGAGGCGTATATAATTAAGAAGTAAATCAGATAAAATAAACAATACGCAATCATGATAGATATAAATAGAAACAATAACCGTAAATTGTATCATAGCTTGGGGACTTTTCTGTTGAAAATGTGTCAGAGTTAAATCGTATACCAAGTAGGGCACGTGTGGTAAGTGAAGGGGTGTGGCTTAATTTTCAGCATAGTAGCGTGCGGTAACTGGAGTGCGGGTATTAGTTACCCGCACTCCAGTTACCGCACTGCCCGTTTGAGGCCCAAACAGAAGCAAATAAAAACAATATGAACTTTATTGAATTTTATTAACATACATCAACATGTTTTATGTTTTAAATTCTTAATTTTCTTAATTTTAATTTTTAACGTCTTAAATTGTTACTATAGCGGAATGTCTCAAAAGTTAAAAGTGCATCCTGTGAAATTAACTATTCCTGACTGGTTTGTAAGATCTGTCAGAGCATCGCGTCTTTTCTTAATGTTATTTGAAACAGTAGTTTCAGACTTATCTGATGTTGTTTTACAAGAATGTTCATTTTTCTCATATTTAAGCATTTTTGAGACATGGAGATCAGTATCTTCCTTATTAGGATCAAGCACATTAGATACCATTTTTCGAACTTGATCAGATGACTGTTTATATTTCCGCACTGCGGTTACTGACCTATGGCCAGTTCTGTCCATAATTTCCTGCTCATCAATTCCTGCAGTATACATAGTTGTTGCACACGTGCGTTTTCCACTATGATTAGTAAAACTTCCCTGTAATGACCCCTTTTCAGCTATTTCCTTCATGAATTTGTTGAGTGTATTTATACCAACAGGCTGGTACCCGTATCTTATAGTTCCACTCTGTGTTGACGGCAGCGGTCGTCTATAAAAATCTCCATCGTTTCCAAGGGCATTCAAATAAGTCTCGAAATGAGTCGCCATACATCGTGGACCTGTGAATTCAAACAACACGCATTACTAATAGAGTGAAATAAGAAAAACTTGTTTTTTTTTACTTATTTTATATTTATGAATAAGATTTTGCACACTAAAACAAATTGTCGCCTGATTGACTACCCTACAGTATGTGACGTCTGCTCTAAGTGATGTAAATATAAAATACGTAGACAATAGTCAAGTTTTTTCCCCACAAATACAGGATAATTATCATAAAGTGGTTTGAAAATGAAATAAATAGTTCATGGGTGGCTAAATATGATGATTTGCATACCATAATTATTTTTTTTTCTTTTCAGACATTACGAATCGAATTATTTTACTTAAATTTGTGCACAGGCTGAATTTAGAAAAAAGTAGTCCTGCGAGTCACCAGTGAAAATATGAAAACTAATTTTACTGCAGTGAAAATATTTTTTTTTACTGTGAAAATACGAAAAATGAATATACGCATTTTATATCATAAATATTTCTCAATATTTGATTTACTAGCATAAAATAGTGTCGATCTTTTCTAATTAAAACATTTATTTTGCATATTTAATGGGATATATATACTATCAAAACGGTAAAAAACACTTGACGCCAATTAATAAATTAATATATTTCGAATAGAAAAGTACATACCTGGTTTACAGTAGTGTTTGATATCTTTGTTTTTGATTGACATCTGTCCAAGTCCACCATGGTATGTTTTTGAGCCTCGACCAATAAATCTTATAAATCGTCCACCGTCGTCTTCGCCAATTTCAAACTGGTTACACTGAAGATTTCGGTGTTCGTCTCTTCCACGTAGCCCAAATAATTTACATGCGTAGAAAAAGACGGTGTACTGCAAACTTTTAGAATTTTTCATTCCGAAAACACCCTTTTCCCACAATTTCTCTTCGTCTTCGTTAGATACTGGATCAGCTTGTTTCGTTTTTGTGCCAAGTCCCTGGTCCAAAAGGTGTTTCATTTTACTGTCTAAAATTGTTATTAATTCTGCGAACGCAGGGTCTTTTTTATCTAGAATGTTCTTGTCGTGCACTCCACATTCGCGCAAATGTCTCAAAAGTCCACACATGATTAGATATAAAGATTTCGGGGGATACTCCTCTCCTTTCTGGTTCCTAACTTCCATTAAAAAACGAATAAGCCAGAAAGATAAAGCCGGTTTTTCCATGATATGTATTTCTGGAATGTTATCTGCCTGTCTATGTTGTCGCCATGTTTCAAATATATTAAAAGCCCATTTAGTGTTCTTGGCAGTATTTTTGTTGCGTTTCGAAGACTTCATTTCTTCGATTTCCGTATCCGTAACTTGTTTTCCAAATCGTTCATCGTTAATTTCTGATCTTACAGTTTCAACACATCTGTTTGTTTCCAACTTAAGAACATTCGTCTGAAACCTCGTGCTATTGTTCAAAATCTCGGGATCTTCTAGAAAGTCTAGCCCCAGATCAAAAGACGAATCTCTGTCGATGCTATTCTCAAAATCCGAAACCATTTGTGAATAAACCACATTATCACTAATATTTTCTAGTTCAAAATCCAAGGGAATTTGGGAAAGAAAGATATTTTCACTACTGCAATTCAAATCCATTTCGTCAGAACATGCCATGCCTAGCAGTCCAGAGTGCATTCACTAAACTGACAATTTGCCCAGACGAAAAGGGCGGGGTGTCCGAAAAGGGCGGGGTGTCTGTTATCGTTTTTACGTGGTCGCAGATTGGCTGCTTTTCTCTGGGGTTCACAAATTTTGATGACAGGGAATATGATTGTATTTTATTGGCTATGATACAAAACAGAAAGAGCACAGAAACACTCGGCTATCAGATTTATACTCGGGGGCTACGCCCCCTCGTACAAATCAGATAGCCTCGTGTTTCGGTGCTCTTTCTATTACATAAACTTTATCATACAGACCCGACGTAAATATATTTCCTTGTCAAACATAGTCACGAGAAGTGACATTGTGACGTCACCTAGCAATTTGATAAATATTATTATTTCTATTTCAGAAATTGTTTTTTCTTTAAACGATATATTTTTAAAGACGGTAAAGTATAATTATTTTAGTATATATTTAGTTATAAGTGACATATATATATATATATATATATATATATATATATATATATATATATATATATATATATATATATATATATATATATATATATATATATATATATATATATATATATATATATATACGTTGTTCTTTGAAAAAAAAAGATAATTAAACTTATTTTTTTCTCAATAATTACATCAATATCTTACAAGGCAGACTGAAGGAAAGCTAAATCCCCTTCCGCAGGGAACCTTTTACAGCCACGACCTTGATGTTATGCCATGCATATCATAAGCACAAAGTCTCATAATGGTGACTATTTGTGCCATGCTATTTGAAATCTTTCATAAAGTAAAAAAGTTATGGAGAACATATAACATTGACCTTGGTGATAGCAACCTGGATGTTGAACTCGGCAGATTGTGTCATGGTGACCATCATTTGTGCCAAGTAATTTTAAAAACTTTGAATTGTCAATAAGTTAAAAAAGCGGACATGAAAAATATATGTTTTTTCAGTGTGACCCTGACCTTCATAGTTCTGACTTGATTATTGTGCTCTGCTAATGGTGTTATCTTAACAAGAGGGCAATGATGGCCCTGAGATTTCAAACAAAAATTCAGTGGTTTGAAAGTTATGGAGCGGACACGAAAGTGTTACGGGCGGACGGAAAGACGGACTGACAGATGGAGGCCTTTCCTTTAATCCCCTTTTCGCTGTGCGGAAGGGGATTAACAAGTGACGTACTAGTAAAGCAAGTTGATGTGACTGTTATAAAGACTGAGCCATAATGATAACATTTTGTGACTCTTTATAGATAAATGATACAATTACTAAGTTAACCATTACTTTAACAGATTTGTTTTTACAACTATCATATCCTTACATATACCTTAAAGTTTATGCCACGTGCTTCTTGTGCCAAATACTATTTCCTATGCAATAATTCATTTGCTATTTGAATTTTTGTTTTAGACTACATATCTTCCGAGGGGGCGTCCGTGACCGAGTGTTTAAGGTCGTTGACTTCAAACAACTCGCTCTCGTAGCTGTAGGTTCAAGCCGCGTCTTCGGATTCGACATTTGAAAAAGCCATTCAGATAAGTAAGGGTTTCCTTAGGGTCCATTGATTACAATACTTTTAAGCGTAGAAAATTGAGTACCGCTGGCACTAGGGGGCATGAGGGCTATCAAGGGATATTGCTCATTTACATTATATCTCATGTACAGACTCAGTCAAACCGAGACTGCAGTTTTCATGTTTTATTGTTGTGATTTTTGTTTCCGTATTACCATTCTTCCAGATTTTGTACGGAAAGTCAGTGGTTCTACCATGTTGTCATTTTTGTGCCTGAAATAATGTACAGAGGGGCACCTTAGGTCTTACTCAACCACTAAAGCTGGAAAGATGCAATATAACCTATACTGTGTTGGTGTAACATTTAACCCAACAAAAATAAAACTAAAGCCAAAAAAGTAACATATCTGCCGTTTACTTGTCATTGTTATGTTATTAATACAGTACACGTTGTAGTTTAATTTTGCGCAAAAGAAACGTAATTAAACGTCATGTTTATCATTTGTAAATGTTATGACCGTTTATAAAGCCGCTTAATGCTATCAGTTACAAACGTTATGCTTTTTTGGTGAAATAATTACAATTATTAACTAGTTCAAAAGAAATTTTAGAAAAGTTCAAAAGCAAATTGATCATCCTTTTATATTTTCTGCACGACAAAGTCAAATGCTGTTCTTTGACGGATTATGGGCGTCAAAGCCGTGCCTTTATTTATGTAAAATATGATAAACAAGATCAACAAGGAAAGGCGTCGTTCAATGAAGTCGCATCTGGTTCAATCTGGAAAGATACGCGCACATTCGCCTTCAGCGGTTATGGTGATATTTTCTAGATGGCTCTATGACAATATTTATAATCATTAATTTGGTTTTATGATTTTTTTTACTTGTTGACAAAATAAAAGTTAACCAATAAAAATACTACCTGAAGTATTTTATTCTAAAATGTCATAATTGGCGGCGTGAATTATAGGAGTTACAATTATCATTCTATCAAAGATGATGTATGCTATTATATGTATTCATTTGATAAAAAAACCAGAATCATTTATACTAACGCATATTTCAAATGAATTAAAAATAGTATTGAACAATCACGTTGAATAAACTGTTATCCGAACAAACAATTTGCTAATAAGATATTGTTCGGTCAAACTTCAACTATTAGTAATCAGCGACCAATGAAATTTATTGTTGAAGGACAACACGTATATACATGTATATATTCATTATTTGTATAATATATTTGTAAACATGTATTTAATGCAATAAAATATGTTTAAACTACACAACCCGTAGCATTATCCAAGCACCGCAGTTACGAAGTAAACACCTCCATTTACGCATCAAAAATCGCTTCGAACGAAAGAAATCGGGCCGTTACGTCTTGAAGACGAAACATGTATTCATAAAAAAATATTTTTCGAGCTGTTTTGCAATTCACTGTTTGAACATGTGTTGTTTTCTTTATTATAATTTATTTCTCATGGGTCGATGCGTATCGATCGCGAACGTTAACACAAAGCAAGTACGACTAGCATTGCTGTGCTATAGAAATAAAAAAAATATATTGCTGTTTATATCCAAACAAATTGCAGAAAATGTGTCATCTTATCTGCTGTGTTCACAGCTCCAAATTTATGGTAATTAATAATATTGTTTTACATTTGTATCATGAACAACAAAAAGCAATGGATGCACCCTGATGTCTAGACATAATGTTTCACATGGTGCAGTTAAGGCAACGGTCGTTTAATCATTAAGTTCCCTTACAATCAAAATAAAAGCAGAGATTGAAATTAGACAGTTTATTGGCATAAAAGCTGATGAAAGTTGTGACATTGCAATATTTAAAAAACTGATTATATATGTTCAGACTGTGGTTCAAGGTAAAGTCAAGGTTAGTTTTGCAGCTAACATTTATGTTTAAGATGGAAAGGCAAAGACTATTCATACAGCTTTTTATCAATAAATAGCCAGTTAATTCCTGCAAATAAAATGATGGGATTAGCAACTGATGGAGCTACACTAATTATAGAGTCAAGATCAGGTGTTGGCGTAAGAATAAAAACTTACAATTTTAGACTTTAACCTCTGATCCCCTTTCAAAATTCCATTTCATTTAGTTCCGCCCATTGTTTTCTCGTTTAGGGCACACGCTGTTTATTAGTTGGGTACCATACGCCGCTTTTCATGGAATGGCACGGAGGTGTCACATTGAAGGTTCCATGATAACCGCCGTATGAACACATCTGCGGATGTTTCTAAATTCAAAATTTTACTATTTCATGTTTAAATGTTGAATTCTGCTTAAGCCGGCGCTAGGGGGCGTGGACGGTAGTTTGCTCTTGACATTACCGTCCATGAACAGGCTCAATCAAACCGAGCCTGCAACATTTTCAATTTTGACGTGTTGGGCTAACTTAAGGGATTCTGTATTTATCTATTTTATGTTATATTTATTTCATTCTATCTACAGAAATAAGAAGTGTTGAATACCACATTGATCAACTGTTGGGTTATTCTTAAATATTCAACAAAGAATACAATGACAAACATATCATATTTCTTAATTATTGTTATTGCTAAGCAATATTACATCGTTAATATATTGGTATAATTCCACCTGCTTACATTTGTTTTTTCGTGGTAAGGACTTTTGTACGACCTTGACCGTATATAGTATTGTGTTACTGGTTTGATATATGAACACAAAGCGTACTAATTTTCTTTAATAAAGTACACGGTATATGACAAACACAACCCTTTAATAAAATGCAGTATGATGTTTTGGAACAAACTTCATTTCGGCTGAACATTTTGTAGAAGTAATATAATACAATGACCGTTGTCAGATCAAAAATGGTTCATTGAACGCCGCCTTTCCTTGTTGATCTTGTTTATCATATTTTATATATCTCTTGTAGCGACATTTTTATGCCGGCAGGTTCAGTAGATTGAACGTGCTATGCACAAAATGCTATGTTAAATTTCTTACACGTAAGTTGTATTTACACACACTTGTGTAATTGTTCTTGAAGTTAAGAAGATATCATATATATTTGACAAATAAAGTACCTAAATATAGTTCAAACTAGCCACAGTCAATCCTACTAGGTATCAACTTGTGTCCGGCTTTTACTTGTGGGATTTCATATTCTAAATATCAAATTTTGTTCACATATTATTCTATGTGTCAATAAAATATTTAATGCAAAATGAATCATCTGTTAATACTATATAATTTTTAACGATTATTTTCAGGCTTATTTAGATCATTGTAACCACATATTTTGAGGAATTAAAAATTATGTCTGTTAAAAAGTAATTTAAAAGTCTAGACGGTACATTACACGGGATATAATATATTATTTTTTAATTTAAATCGTATTAATAGAGTGAAAATAATCTAAACGCACTTTCTTATATATACTGGCTACTAAATCATCTACAGAGGTAGCTTTATTCCAAATTACTCCGTGTTCATATTCTCATGTTGAGATTGTTAAAGCCAGGTTTGGAGGTATCGTTGACGTTAAGCCCAGTTTGTCCGAGTGTGCATTATATTTACTTTGGCATTATTGGAGTTCCTCCAAGGTTGTCACATTTAAATATAGTTGTACGGAGAGAAAAGGAAACATCA
This sequence comes from Ruditapes philippinarum, assembly GCF_026571515.1. Classification (NCBI taxonomy): domain Eukaryota; kingdom Metazoa; phylum Mollusca; class Bivalvia; order Venerida; family Veneridae; genus Ruditapes; species Ruditapes philippinarum. Next base: position 219,339 of record NW_026861386.1, on the reverse strand, counting down.
ATTCATACTACATGCCGATTGGATCTTACATATTACATTAAAGTGTTTATCAAATTTTAACGTATTCCTGTAATGTCAAGTGCATTTCCAGTCGCGACAGACGATGATTGTCACTTGAACTTTAATTACTCTGCTGTTGATCAAGCTAACATGTTGACAAATAGTAACCGGAATATACGTATATTTAATGAATTTTTCCTAGCGAGATAACTCTCCATAGATTTCAAAGATGATTGTCAATGGATAATTCATCAATTATTTTGGAACACATGTTTACCATAGTCAGCAGTATGTTTATATTTTCCTCACGAAAATCTCCATTTTATGGAATCAGCATTATTACCGCACGATATAGTATGCAAGGATCATTTTTGTTACGTGTTTTGTTTATTGTGTTTACTGCATGCAGTTTTAATGCGAAGTAAACAAACATGAAATGGTCTTCGTGCGAATTTTGCTACAAAGAATGTCGTAAGTATTTTTTCAAAAGATGGCTATTCCTGTTTTGTTTTTGGTAATTCCTGTTTTGTTTTTGGTAATCCATGTTTTTTTTTTTGATAATCCCTGTCTCGTTTTGGTTTTTTTGTAATCCCTGTTTTGGTTTTGGTAATTCCTGGTGATCCCTGTTTTGTTTTTGGTAATCCCTATTTTGTTTTTGGTAATCCCTGGTTATCCATGTTTTGCTTTTGGTAATCCCTATTTTGTTTTTTGTAATCCCTGGTTATCCATGTTTTGTTTTGGTAATTCCTTGTGATCCATGATTTGTTTTTGGTATCCCTAATTTTTGTTGTTTTGTAATCCTTAACCCTCTTTTGTTTTGGGTGCCCCTTTTCTGTTGTCAATCGTTGTCCCAACGATAGCTTAAAACTTCATTATAGCAAATAGGTAGATACATTGTAATGTATATATAACAACAGTTTTATCTGGTCTCATAACATGTTACACGCAACCGACTACCTTTGTTTTCTAAATAACGTTAAATACATATGACCAGTTACATGAGATGATAATGACAAAAGCACTTTGTTTAGGGTTTTGTTTGGTTTTGCGGCGTACCAACACATTATAGGTCATATGGCACCGAAACAGACTTTCTTCGGATGTTACAAAATTTAAAGCAACACAAGGGGTCAGAACCATCTCACCTGCTGGAGGTAAGAGATGCATAAACATTAGCAATTCGAACGTATTTAGTATCTTCATACGATTACGCAGAGATAAACGTTGTCTACAAATTGTATAGCTTAAACCTCTCGGTCACATGGGGCTGATGTCTTGGTAAATGATAACGAAAAGTTACGACATGCCAAAGACCTCCCAATTAAGTATCAAAATTTTAACTGAAAGAAGAAAGTGTGTGATTTTTTATTCAAAATAAACTTATAATTTGTGAAAAGAGTTATCTGATTAATTTGATTATTATTATAATGCTACACGTACGTTTGTTAACTTGTTCTTTCTTAGAAGACAGACTGTTTTGTTGTTGTTTTTGTAGACTTTTTTGGGGGATGTTATGTTTTTTTTTGTTTTTTTTTTTTGTTGTTGTTTTTTTTTTGGGGGGGGGGGGTGTTTTATTTTCTTTACTAAACTTATATCATTTTTGTGGCGATGCTTTTTCCTGTCCATTTCTTTTGACTAACACTCAAATCAGTCATTACTCTTTCCCTTACAAAATGCTTATAAACATCGTAATCCTTCTGGTTGTATCTTAAACATAGATACACACGTTCACAAATAGTGAGTTGCTATTTAAATAACAAATCATTATAATAATAAATAAATCCATAAATCACAAAATGGAAACTGCTGTCTCAAAATCTTAATGATTTATACGGCATCTGTATTTTAGCATCACTAGAGTCTTTACAGTTAATAAAAAACACGTGATACCAACTGACAAACTCAGATGCCATGGTTTAAATTTGATACTAAAACTACTGTTACAATCACAATATTATTCATTAAATACTCACATGCTTGTATTTCCCAATATTACCGGTGTGAAATGCTTTTTTCATGTTGAATTATTAAAATGACGGGCATGGTTTTCATCACAGGTATTAAGTTGAACGCCATTACAAACACTACACGAGAGCATGAAGTATTTAGAACTGAATCAGGTGAAAATCATGCAAGCACGTTTAATTGAAAAAAGAGACAATAACAATATAATTATTAAAAAATAATCATGCAAAGAAATAATGACTTTACATCAAGAAGAAAATATGTGGCATCATTTATATCATAAAACTGACACGTAACTTAATGACAAACAGTAATGTCTTTTTTATTTGTTTGACGTCTTTTACTTTGAATAATTTCATGACTTTTTAAGATCGGAAAGATATTTAATGTATGTAATAAGCACCAACTTCCATTGTAATGATTCATTTTTAGATGTCCTTGATTCAATGCGTTTAAAATGTTTAGAAGTTCAATTGCCTTTTCTAACATTTGCATGATGATACAATTTATTTTCAATATAATATCACTTATATTCATATAAATTTCGTACAAAGTAAAGTGCTAAGGAGTAATGTAGCATTGACTGTCTAAGAGACTTACTCACAAATGAATATATTATTCAAAATGTTTAAACTTTTGTTGGTAGAACTAATTGAAGATATGACCTTTTAGGGTTTTTACATTATGATAGTATTTTTCAATTTTATTCATATCGTGTTTTTTGAAATAGAATGTTCGAACTCATTCGAACAGTTACCTATTAAAGCATCCTGACAAAGTTTGATGATGATTGAGGCAAAAATGTAAAAAGCTAGAGTGTTAACGAACAAATTTGGACGGACGACGGACGTTTAACGACCCTCAAAGCTCACCCTGAGCTAGCTGATGTGAGCTTATAAAAAGCAGAACAAATGCAGCATTTGTTTGGTTGATTGCGAGTTATCAGTCCTTGAAATTGATTAAAATAAGTCACAATCTAAAAAGTTAAAGGCAGAAAGTCATTAAAAATGTTCGTCTGAAACTTTACTTCAATTGTTTGCAAATTCTGTGATCTACCTTTATGTCTATTAAAAAGAAATTTACGTACATTCTAAAATACTTATATTGACATAAATAAAGAATCGTTCAAAAATCAATCTTATTATTTATTATTAATTTTGCTCTCTATTTATTTGTTTGTTTCTTTATTTTGCACAATGTACGGTTATTTTATTCTTTGTAATTCAAATATTTCATTTATTCATTAAACAAGTATTTTTTCTGGTAATCAATTATCTACGTATTTGTTTTGATCTGAAATAAAAAAGATAAATAAACGGTTTCTATAATAATGGTCGTGTTATATAATTATAGTTCTTTGTTTTCTGCTTTCTCTTTAGAATTTTTTTAGAAGTTTGTTCAATGTCAAGACATTACGTTCATTGTTGGTTTTTATTTGATGACATGATTTTATAATTAATAAGCAAAGAAAGTATTGTATTAAAGTTACAAAAAAATATCAAAATATGATAAACAAGGAAAGGCGGCGTTCAATGAACGCAACCCCATCGCAAACCGACATGTCCATAAACAACTATTAATTTGAATTATATTATTATTTGTTGCATGTGTTCAAGCATTAATGAAAACAATATGATTAATTTTATAATCGTGCATATTTTTTGTTGTTATAGTCAAAGAACGATAATTAACAAAATATACTGTTTCTATTTTTTTATAAAATATTTACAGTAAATTTGGTTGAAACGAAATAATAATGTATTAAAATAGATAAATGAAAACCATAGAAAGAGTCCAAAAGCAGTGGTTTAATATTATTTATATGCAACACTTAGAAATGGAAGGAATGATCCTGAAAGACCATTACAATTTTGGCTGTCACCCAAATGCGTTTTTTACCAGACATGTCTCTTTATCAACAAACAAAAAAAAACAAAACAAGAGGACCGTAGGGCGCTCTCCGTACTAACAGAAATTTTTTGTCTACCTTTTCATAAGAACCTTTATACCAAGCGTTTACGATGTTACTGGAACCTTCGACAAAAATGATTAAAATATAAAATTCTTCTAAACAGCTTAAATTTTTACGACGGTAAGCACATGTGATTTTCAAGGGATAATACAAATTTGCCATAAAAGGGTCGTTTTACTAGCCAACAAATGTTCCATTTTTTATACATGAAGCTGTTGTATAAACGAAAGGACGCTGTGGTATATCACAAATCACGTTAGGAGAGTTGAGACAACTGACATTTAGAAAGACAATGTATTTTAAGGTTATCAACAATATCACGGGAACTTTACTTAGATAATACGTTTCTAAATGTCAAGGTGATTACATACTGCTTTAATGATTTTATATTCGATTTCATATTGAAATTAAAATGTGATACATTTATTTTACGCATTTTATTTTACTAGACAATTTAAAGCTGTATTTCTAAGTGTTTTTTCTAGTTTATAAAAGAAAATGAAAATCAGTTTAGCAATATAAATAAATGTACATAGTCAATTGATTTAATATCAAGGTATGTGGGAGTGGGCACTTTGTATGACATATAGTTCTCACAAATTTATAAAATACACTTGAAACGAATTTTTGTCCAATGCCGTTTTACATCCGCTTTATCTGCACAATGCGTTGTTAGGCAGACGGACGTCCCACAAAAGAGTTTAAACACTAAGCTTGCATTTCTTATTGTTAGAATTTCATTAAATGAACACTAGCATATTCATAATACCAAGAAATATAATATTATTATAAAGCGACATAATGCCTTTCTAAACATAAAGGACGAGTTTACTGGAAAGAGTCAAACTACCTTTAAATTTTGCAATTTCTTTTTTTAATATTATCTTAACTAAACAGGTATGTTAAAATAAGCACGTGACTCTCAGAAAAAACAAAACTGAGAATAAAGATCAACAAGGCAACGTTCACGGAGCGCAGACCCCGATTCAGTCAACACTGTAAAAAGTATGTTGAAATGTATTTGTAAGGATCACTTAATAAAAGGAGTTGGACAGTCTTTTTATACTAAGGCCTTTTTTAAGGCCAGATATGAAATATGTACAAGTTTCAACAATAACTAAAATATCAAAATTTGATGTACTACTTATTTACAAATCACTGTTGCTCACGGGAGAATTTGTTGGTTTTTTTTAACCAGACTTACCAAAATAAGAATTCTGAATCGACAGTTTTCACAAACCTCTGCTCGTGTACTCACATGCAAATTACTCGTAAGATAGATAAACAATTGACTTTTACAGCAATAGAAAATACAAACACACAGTGTACTGGATACAATACCTTAGTATACTGGGTTAAACTAGTGATATGAATAAACTGTACTGAGTGAGTATGATAAAAAAAAAACTCAAGAAAACAATCAATATTTGAGTCGTTGTCTGATTTCTTTACTTCATAGAACTTTAACTGAATACTTGAGTGTGTCGCAAGTTGCGTCCTGTGAACGTTGCTTTTGCCTCGTTGATCACTGTTCTCGTTTATTTACTATATTTGACACTTATATGCATGCAAACAAAGCACTTACTCAGTATAATAATGTTTCACTTTCCATGTCTGTCTGTCTGACTGTCTTTCTGTCTGTCTGAAAATAAAAGATAAAATGATAACATTGATGATGATCATGTCGATAATTATGGTGGTAATTATGTTAATTAAGAAGATGATAAAGGCACCCTATAATTTTCGTTGCTAATTTTTTATACATTAAAATGTGTGATGTTGCTTATTATACACCGTACACTTTTGTGCATATATGTTATTGACATACATCATGTACCAAGTACACTAGTGCATTTCTATTTACTAATTTTATTTTTTTAACAGAAAATACATATTCTGAATTTTCTATATATGTATATAGATCTATTTGTGGCAGTTATGCAGGGAAATATGAACAATGTTAAATTAACTGAGAAATCGAAAATTTCTTTCCTTTTGCAATTTTCTTCGATTCTGGTTTGACTTAGAATACGATTATATTCGGTGCAATTCGGTGTGATTTTCTGTGTAAATATATGCAATATTTAGAGTCGGCATTCATTCAACGCCGCCATTCCTTGTTGATCTTGTTTTTAATATTTTATTTGTAATTTATTTTAAGCCAACTTATACATCTTTTTTAAGATGGTGTGCCTGTTGTCACACTTGTCACACTTGAATTACAATGAATGCACATTAAACATAAGTTTTGACACACATCTTTTGTTTTTATCATCTCACTTTTTTCTTTATTGACGTACATTTACATTGTCTAATAACTCATTTCTTCTTGCCTTATATAGTATGATTCGAGTTGTCTCTCTTTTTCCTGCTGTTATCGTAAATTGGAAGCATATTGTTACATTTATTGAAATAATGTGACAATTAAACTTTCTTTATTCAAATAATAATTGAAGACAAAAATGCTCGACTTTTTTCTTACATATTAGCGACAGAGTAGACAGAGTATCACATTTATATTTTGAAAATCAAAGATCCATTATATGATCCATTATTTACAATTGGGAATTGCAATTCAGTGAAATTAACTGCTATTGCGGGCATAAAAGCTTTTAAAGTTTATTTAGAATTTATGTAGTTTAGGGGGAAAATTAATGTTATGTTACAAATGACGTAGGATTCTTAAAAGTAGAAATCGGTTAACTCCTGGATCAGACAAATGGAATCACTGACTTTATATAGAGGACAATATTCTTGAAAAAAGACATACAATATACAACAAAAAAAGGAAAATCCAGTTTACCTTCACAAGAAATCAATGTCAACATATCTTATCTCACATCCTAAGCTTAATATACAGAAACATTTTTATAGGTTAATATGTCAAAAAGGCACATATGGTTGGAAAAAAAAACTTCATCATTTTACGATTAATGTAATTATTTGCAATCATTTTTCAGTCATACAGAGCTTTTTGCACGAAATTGTTTTTTTATTTACGAACTTATTCATTATACCTCTTATACAGATTCATTCAAAGAGATTATGCAATTTTCATGTAATTTTGTTGTGACATATGCTTCCGAGGGATCACTTTGTTTCCAGAATATTTAATTTTTTAACAGAAAAAAATTCATAATACTAATAAAATAAATTTTCTGTAAAATGTCACATCTTTAATTTCTTTAGGCAGCGGATAGATCAAGTTTGCTATAGATCAAGAAATAACTTGGTGATGTAATTTCTGTAAAGTCTCTTTTTTCCCAACAGAAATATACATTACATTCCACTGGATCTAATTAGGTCTAATTGAACTGTTAATAAAAGAAGCAAATGAAGACATAACTGCAAAGGACGACAATAAATTCGTGAAATATGTTGATTTTAACACGGAAGTAAAACAGAACTAGGTTATTGGGCTTGATAACATTTTATTGATCAATTCTATAAAATAGAAGTAATTGGAAAGTGAATAAACATTTCAACCAGGTCAAACATGGATAAGACAACAAATAAGACGACAAATAATAAGTCAGCAAATAGAAAATATAAAAATCAAGATCGACAAGGAAAGGCGGCGTTGAATGAACGCAACGCGCGCACGAACCAGTGAAAAGGAGCACGGGAGGACCCAAACAAAACCAGGACAGGGCGCAAATCAAATTCATGTTGTAGACATCTTACATGGGTGAATACGAAAACTGATGTTGAGTCTTATCTCGTGGAATTTGTGTTTGAAAGGTAAACAAGAAAACCAGAAAGATAAAAACAGAAATATTTAAGAGATACCTTCTTACAAAGTGTCATTATCATATCAATGTACAAGTAATAAAATGGCATTCAATATCATTATCGATGTAAGAATCTCAAAGTGTCTAGTTGAAAAAAAGTTCCCGTTATGAAAGTCCAGAACGGCCGAACTATTGACACTGTTGCAGCGCCTGTTGATAGATGCAAGCTACCTTCCATGTATACTCTAGCACCGACTTAAGCAGAATTTAACAAATATGAATTGGTTAGATTCTGGATTTAGAAACATTGGCATATGTCTTCCCATTATCACTTCCGTAAATAAACATCTGCGGATGGTTTGAAAGTAAAAACATATTTTCATCTCTACGAGAAATATCACATTCTGCTGAAGCCGGGTGGTCGATTGCTACTTCCACCAATTTACAGGCTTAAAAACGCTGTTGAGTGATCAAGGCGCAAAGAAATTTCTTTGATCAATAATTTCAAGGTAATACTAAATATCAATTATGCACGTAAACATCTTTGTCACATCAAGCGTGATGTTATGGAATTAAGTTGACATATCATTGGTAATTTATTTGCAGACACAGGGAGTGGTCTTCTTTAAGTCTTAGGTATTGATATACTTCCGATAAACAACGTCTGATAACCATTGGCATGCGTATTTCTATGAATCATTATGATATATCGTCTTAGAATAAAAAGGCCTGAATGAACGAAAAATGAATTATATACGATTGAGTAATGATACACTAAGGAATAGAACTATTTTATCAGTATCAGCATTAGACGTTTTTGGATATGATAAGGGGAGGCGTATAATATTCTTGCAAAAGCAGTATTGATTCAAAGTAGGCTGCAGGAGTCAATTTAAGTGGCGAAAAGACAGTTCGCTATCGTTGAAGCGTAATTATCGGAAAATTTTCGTCAAGCAGACGGATTGCAACGACTTTCTGGTAGCAAAGCCAATTCATGTTGAGACTTTGTATTGTTAAGACGCTCTATACGCCTGTTCATCACAGAGCAACCAATACACTGGATGATTTTTGCGTTAATAAATCAATTCTGAATATCAAGTGGAAAATATACTTGAAGACGCTATAAGAACAGCTTTAAGCGAGTTCACATCGTCAATAAATTCAGTATTGAGCTGAAAGTTGGTAGCGACACTTCAAGTATATACAATTGAAGAACTAAATATCTTTATATTGCGAGAAGACTTACTTACCTAACAAAGGTGATAAAAGCAAGGATTCTGTAATATATAAGGATGTCAGAAACTTTGATAAACTAAATATTTGTGAATAAATATGGATAACGAAACATGCTACAAATCTCGTACGGACGAAGGGTTGTTTACAAATGCCAACTTCTGGACACTTTGGCTAAGTGCAATACCATTTGTTGTTATATTTGTGTTGACAGTAACAGCAAATGGGGCTGTGATAATAATGTTTGCAATTAAAGTGAAATTACGAAAGTGTAGAAATACATACATTATGAGTTTAGCAGTGGCAAACTTTCTCATCGGACTTACAATGCCTATTTCTATACTAGAAACACTTGGGGAAAAATGGATTTTCAGCGAAAATGTTTGTACATACTTTCTAACGATAAGGTACTCGTTGTATTATGTGACAATCTTAAGTATAATCCTCATTACGGCGGACCGGTGGTGGTCCGTGAACTTTCCGTTTTCTTACAGAATCCGAAGAAGCAAGAAAATGGCGCTTTCATTAGCAGCTGTAATTTGGATATTAAGTTTCGTTATTCACATTCCGTCAATAGTTGGTTGGAATCTTTTACATGTACATACAGTCAAGCTTCATAATTACTGTCGGGTACCCTACGAGTATAATCCTGGTTTTACTTTCTCGGCATCGGTGATAGAATTTTTCATTCCGCTTATATTGCTCATTTCACTTAATATGGGGATTTATATAAAACTTTCAAGACGGAGGAATAGTAAAAAGATTCGCAGATCTTTGAGTACATCTGAAGGACATACAATTTATGGACGTAAAACATCATCTGATTCAGATAATAATAATATGTCAGATGATAAAAGTGAAGTGTTTTCTGCTTTGAACTTCAGAAAAGAACCGCGAAGATATCAATCATCGTTGTCCGCTATGGTGCGTATAAATGGTGAAAAAAATAACTTTTCTCTTGTGTCAGCGAGAATGTTTGCTGCTCAAAGAAACACCACCGTGCGCCGGCTATCTTGCGAATATGCCAACATAATGGCGTCGATACAGCGAAAATATTCTAGTTCACGACCTGTTTCGAGAACCAGCGTGTCGAAAACGAAACATCACGATGATATGGTGAGAGACTTTTTACTTCGTCAGGACAACAAAGCGCTTCTTTCATTAGCCTTATTGGTAATAACATTTGTGATTTGCTGGACACCATCAATTCTTTGTGATATTTTGTACGCATTTTGTCCGAGTAAAGTACCGATGTGGCTTATCATTATGTCATATTGGGTTTTAGCGCTTAGCTCTTTATTGAATCCATTTTTATACGGAATTGGGAGTAACGATTTTAGGCGATTAGCAAAACTTTTAATCTGTGAAGACAAGAAGAAGAACCGAATACTTGAGAATATGTTGTACAATCAACTTATCCAGCCTTGTGATCTTATAACAATGAAAGGAGAAATCTTTGAAAATAGAAGGACAAACTCTATCAATAATGTTAGCTATGTATAATCAAACAGTGATGAGGCTTCATTGAAAGACTAGCGAAACGGATATTAAAATGACTTGCCGAGAATATATTTGGTGCTTAAATAGATTGTTTTGCCAAAGAATTGGAAGAAATATTTCTAGATAAAATACATTCGATGTGGACAATCATTTGAAGTAACAAACACAAATGTGTATATGACAAAGTAGTACATATATTATATAAATCAGTATTTTTCCATTATTTTAATGTTTCAGAGTTATATTTATTCTCTTTTGTCGAAGTACAATATTTATTGCATAATGAGGTAAAAGGGACCACATTTATTAAATTTTTAACATAACTCGAACTTTTTTGTTGTGATTTTTTGTATAATTTTATTTGAAATTGTAGTAATAACTTATGTGAAAACTTTCACATCATTTGCTCTCTCTCTCTTTATTTTTATTTACTGATTAATTATTTTGATAATGAAAAACTTTCCGCCAAAAAAAAGGTTTAAACGTTTTAAACGCAAATCGGACTAAGAGAGCAGAAGAAAAATACAAATATATATATATATTTTTATTTGCTTTAAACAATTTAGAACGTTTCTAGCATAATACATTGACTGATAAAGTAGTCAACAGCAACAATGCAAAAATAAATTGTTATCCAATTTGGACTAGCGGTCTGAACCTCTTGTCTTTGTTTGCATTTACACATATCTCGTTAGTGGACCCAGTAACTTTCGACTTTATAATTTAGTGCTTTTTTACCTAAGTGGAGTTCTTTTATACCAGAGATGGTATTATTTTTGATGTGATTGTACTGTTATTTCATTGACCACAAACTATTAAGTTTAAGTTTTGTAAAGTATTTGTATTTTTATACATTATCAATAAAAGTATTAACGTATTACCATTTGATTACATAGTTTATACGTTGTGCATATTCAACAACTTGTTGTTGTTTGAATGATGTATTAATTTTGTTGTTAAGTTTGTCTATTCAAACTGTGAGATATGGATTCATAAAATGAAAATAAACATGTGAAATAATAATACATTTTTCAGTTTTCTTTTATTCAAAAGATAAAAAAAAATAAAGTAACCCATCGGATACAAGCGTTAAAGGGAGACACAAGCAAACTTTTCATAGCTTCGATTTGAATTTATCATCCAACATTCTATAAAATATAATGTCCATTAAATGAATTCACTAAGCAGTATAGGGAACATAATTTTTATCTTTATAAAGAAAAAATGTAGGTTTCCTAACCTGGTCCACGTGGGTCAGGTTAGAACATTTTGATGTCACGATAGTTATAGCAGTGAACTTTGGAAACGTTAAAATACCTGTCAAATGAGCGGCGTGGGCTTGTTTCAATCTTACAATGTCCATAATATTTGGTAAGCGAAAATCGTCAAAATTTCCATTTGCGCCGGATGGCAAAATTTCGGGGTGTCTTTAGAAGAAAAAAAAGGTATTGACGCATTTTCCATAAAATTTGCCTGTGGCTAGATATTAAGACAGTAAATACGTATTTTTTACCGGAAAATGGGCCCAACCCTCGTTATAAAAGCTTAGTCTGGTAGACAATCCACTTTTTTCTACAACTTGTTGTGTGTAAATAATTCAGAAGTACACGATACCACTTTCATTACATAAGATCTAAACGTCTGTAAGCCGTTTAAACTGCTTATTGTACATGAGTTACTTTAATATATTACTTAGTAAAACCTTTTTCTTCTGAAAAGCAATACATCTATCGTTTTATTCCTCCAGATGATTTTAAGTAATAGAAAGAGCACCGAAACACGAGGTTATCTGATTTGTACGAGGGGGCGTAGCCCCCGAGTATTAATCAGATTACCGAGTGTTTTGGTGTTCTTTCTCTTTTGTATCATAGTCAAACATAAAAACACATTCCCTGTTGTTACAATATGAAACCCCGGCAAAAATGAGCCAATCAATGGGCATGCTCTGGAGTGCGGGTAACTAATACCCGCACTCCAGTTAACGCACTGTGCATGTATATGTATACGATTTAACCCTGACACATTTTCAACAGAAAGGTCTCCAAACTATGATACAATATGTGTTTATACAAGACAGTGGGCGTTCTGATAATACCGATATAATATATATGAGTGGTTAGCGACTTATTTCTTATAAACTATGAGAGTTTATGAAACTATAGAACTAGTTATTATGCTTAGTCGCACTTTTATCCCGATCAAGATTTCTCTGGAAATGGAAATTGAAATACAAAGAGAACGTACATATCAGAAAGTCAAAGTTATTATACTGTCCGTTTTTAATGTATTTTGAATTTCACATAACAATTCGTCCTTTAAAGGTCCATTAGGTCTTAAAGATTTTCAAAAGGCTTTTTATTTCTAAAAAGTTACTGTTTGATGATATAGCTACTTTTACTTCCCTCGCTTTTGGAAATGATTACAGTTTTTGTAAGTATTTTGTACGAACGGAAGTAGACGTAGCACAGTGACTTTGTTGACAGTTTTTGACCTTTATAAGAGATTATTACACATTTTACGCTATTTATTTTAGGTGATAAACATCTGAAGTGTTTTACTCCATAATTACACCATAATAAGAACCAAGGTTGTCCATTTTTACAGAAACATTTTTTCTAAGGCTAAATGTGCCTTCCAGATGATTTCCATCTTTAATTAGAGTTTGTTGAAAGCTACCGTAAATATAAACAAGATTCTCCGTTCAATAAACCGATATTCCTTTTGAAAATTGAGTCCAGGCCGTATTCGTATCATTAAAATTCGATGTTGGATGCTCGGTAACTCTATTCATGATCGGAGGGTGATCGATTACGGTTTTATTTGATTAAAAACTTTGATGATGTAAAATTTAGCTGTACGCATGCACTTGCATTATGTAGAGAAAAAAATAAGAGATGTACTATGTTCAAATGTGATATTGGAAAATATTGATAATAGTTTTTATTGCTACACAGTATTTGTAAATATAAAATAAACATATTTTGACTTCAAACGAAGTAGATATGTAATGCTTAAAACTCAATATGAATATATAGTGTCATGAAAAAATGGCAGTTTTTTTAAAGATAAGAGCAACTTTGCTTGATAATAGGGAACTCAGCTTTCCATACATAGCTAATTTATTCTTTTATTCAAAAATAGAAATATTCAGCAAGAATTTAATAGATTTCAATAAATTTATTTGATTAAAATATTTTACTGGAGGATGAGCATAGTGTATTTTGAATCATTTAAATGTTTGAAGGGTATTGCTGGGACTAGAAAGTGTATGTTCCAAAAGTCACGTTCATGCTAACATAGCTAATCATCATACCATTATAATTATTATGTTAATAAATATCAAGCAAGAAATAACTTTTATTAAAATATCATTTCCTTCGCCATTTACATGTTCAATGCACAACTTTCAATAATTTCTGATTAAACTAAAACGTTTCGCTTTTCTTTCGCCCAAATGTCAGCCACCCCAAGCCAGCCCTTTTCTGTATCCGACTCTAACACGTTTGAAGTTAGAGTTTGAAAAAGATATGGCTTTTGTTGGTTTTAAATGATGCTATAATACCGGCAATGTATTTACAACGTGTGATGTTTCAGAAGAAAATAGCATGTATTAAATGAGCCGCGTCTCGACAAAACCAACATAATGGTTTAGCGACCAGCATGGATCCAGATCAGCCTGTGCATCCGCGCAGTCTGATCAGGATCCATGCTGTTCGCTATCAGTTTCTCTACTTATAAAAGAGTTTGTAAGCGAACAGCATGGGTCCTGATCAGAATGCGCGGATGCACAGGCTGGTCTGGATCCATGACTGTTGCAAACCCATTATGTTGGTTTTGTCGTGACGCGGCTCAAATGTTTAAAAAGTTGTCATACAGTTAAATATAATGTTAACAAAGTGGTATTTTGACTTCCATACAAAATACTATAGCAGTATACGTGTATTATTTGTAAAAACGCAAAAATACGTATATGATGACTAACTTAAATATATAAAACGAATCACTTTTTGTGGAAATGTAATAATACACAAAAAGAGACTTTTAAAACGTAAAAAATGATTTCATTGTTTAGGCTTAATTGGTTGCCTTTACACTGTAGAATAGAAAATTTTGCAATTCATTTTTATTCAGTCAAAATGTGAACGAGAATGGAAAATGCAAGCCATCGTTCACGCCTCGAGCATGTACGTATGTTTATTATAATACATTTGAGCCGCGTCACGACAAAACCAACATAGTGCTTTTGCGACCAGCATGGATCCAGACCAGCCTGCGCATCCGCGCAGTCTGATCAGGACCAATGTTGTTCGCTATCAGTTTCTCTAGTTGTAATAGAGTTGGTAAGCGAACAGCATGGATCCTGATCAGACTGCGCGGATGCGCAGGCTGGTCTGAATCCATGGTGGTCGCAAACCATATTGGTTTTGTCGTGATACGGCTCATTTTTTGTAATGCCAGAGCTCACTTAGAAAGGAAAATACGACACCATTCATCGTTAGAAAAGGTACTTTCTTTTTCAATAAGATGTCATTTTTATTCTGTCATGCAACATATATAACATATACTAAATTTTTCAAGTTATGATAGTTTCAATCGTTAAAATGTTTTGATGTTTTTATCTTGACTTTTAGCTTTTTACTTGGAATCAATGTAAGCTCTGGAAATTCTATTAACTGACCTAGAAGAGCAACATTTCGTTACAGAGTTCAACGTATTATTTTTAGAAATGATATTTCACAAGTTTATAATTACGATTACAGGTGAGAAATAATAAACATATTAATATAAAAAAGTAACAACAATGTCACGTTTTGCATAAAATTAGCAGTAAATGATCTCGTTGCTAATATGTTTAGTACTGGTTAATTATCAGCATGTAATATTGTTCTTGTTTTAGTAAATCTGCAAGATACATAATCAAATTTCAGTCATCAGTTTTCATGTATTGACATCACATTTAGTGTGTTAAAATTGATATTTCTATTTAAAGTGACAGCTTATATTACACAAGAGCATTTATATCTTAACTTTTTTCTGTTTACAGCATAGTTTAAAATTTCGTTGCATCATGCAATTCTTTTTAACATTCCTGGGTATATATGAGCTGCGTCATGACAAAACCAAAAAATGGGTTTGCGACCATCATGGATCCAGAACAGCCTGCGCATCTGCGCAGTCTGATCAGGATCCATGCTTTTCGCTTACAAACCCTATTACAAGAAGATAAACTCATAGCGAACAGCGTGGATCCTGATTAGACTGCGCGGATGCGCAAGCTGGTCTGGATCCATCCTGGTCGCAGACCCATTGTTTTGGTTTTGTCGTGAGGCGGCTCATATATAGGTTATTGAATACACGACGTTTGCACTATAATTCCAATCATGTCATAAACAAAGAATGCTCGTTTGTGACTCGTTGATTCTAGTCTAATGTACACTAGATGTATCTTTATTAGAGCCGCGTGATGACAAAACCAACATAATGGATTTGCAACCAGCATGGATCCATGCTGTTCGCTGTCAGTTTCTCTTCTTGTAATAGGGTTTGAAAGCGAACAACATGGATCCTCATCAGACTGTGCGGATTAGCAGGCTGTTCTGGATCCATGCTGATCGCAAACGCACTATGTTGGTTTTGTCATGACGCGGCTAATTTATTTTTAATTTTTTTTCTTTGATCGATGAAATCGGATTTCATTAAACCTTATCTATGATGTTTGCAATGACTTTGTCGTAGATCCATTGATATATTACATCTCGTGTTTCCAAAGTGAAATATATATTGATCTTTCTCTAAACTAATAAAATAGTAGGTTTATCTTACTAAATATAAAACGGGAATCTTTTTGAAAATAAGCATTGTAAAAAAACTTTTTTATAAACCAACTAACCATTTTAATGTGTTTAAAGGCGACCATTTTTTGCAATCACGCTCTCATTAGTTTAACAATTTGTACTGTGTCACGTTTTGCTTTCAAAATAAGGATAGTGATATACATCTGCTGTATTCCTATAGTTTTTAATGTAGTACGAGAACATGTGTTGGTTTTTAGAGAAAAAAAATATAATAGCCGCAATTCATATAAATGCAATTTTAAATCATATGTTAAAGCTTGGTAATACTGATTAAAAACGTTGAATATATATGTGTAAGAATATACTTTTATAATGTTGTCATACCAGCACGACCAATGTATTCTGTTTTCTTATTCATGACAGCATTATAGTCAACAAAAATGAAAGATTAAAAAAACAAATTATATATATTTTTTATGATATACCATATCCGCAGTCTCATCTAACATAAATACATACAATAAAACATTAAATATTCAACACCTGGGGTAACTAAGCTTCAATTTTGTATGATAACAACTATCGTTACCTACTTAAAACAGACTTTGATCGGGCGAAAATACGGAAATATCACAATTTCGTAATTAGTCGATTTTCTTAAAATAGACAAACCTTTTATACACAAATTAATGTTAAGTTGTTAAGTAATTACATTACATGTTTCTTACCGTATGGTCTATACATTTAAACATGTTATATTTTATGGAAGAACAATGGTTGTTTGTTTAAAATAGGCATTTTCCTATTTCTAACGTCCATCTGATCTGTTATCAGCTTTTTAGCAGTTCTATAATTATCACATTACCAAAGTACATAAACAACAATGTCCTTTCTCTTCATTTATCATAATTAGGTTCAACAGGAGTATCTAAGGAAAACATTTCCAGTACAACCACAATGATTGCTGACATATCCTACAGTTTTACCATCATAATAATTACATTACCATAACATTTAAACAATGATTTTACTTTTTCATTGACTGCCATAAATGGCATAAATACCATAATACAAAAATCGACAGAAATAGAGAAATACATAATCTGCTGATCATTACTGCTCCTTTTGGCACCTGCTCTTGTATTGAGTATATGCAATAGATAGGCAGAACGCTATACTAACCCAGTGCAGTTTAACTCAGAATTACGGAATCTCAAATTATTGTTTGTATATGCGCGTAGCTTAATTTTGCAAAATTCAATCATTATCATTATATTCATAATCGCTTATTGCACAATACTTAGCTTTTTGGTACGACTTGAACCTTTAACATTGGTCACTAAAATAGAGATAAACGAAATCAGTAAATAATGCCAAACTCTGCAAAATTAAAAATGTAACAGACTTATATAATATTATAAAATTTGTAGAAATTGTATATATTTTAACGCTCCCGTAGTCGTACTGTTCAATCCGTTATTTTAGGCCCGTTCAAATATAGCTTTTTATATAACAGGAACGTTAGTTAGGGCATTACAAATACTAATACAAAAACATTAAAACATGATGTTGGAAGTCCCATATAAAATAATCGAGTTAATGAAACGAGCAATAATGTCTGTGATGCGAAATTATCAAATTATTATGTAGAAAATCACATTCAGAGTATTTTCAACTGTATTTAAATGACAAAATGCTATTCTGTATAAGACGATTAATTAGATATAATGTATTTCCTATTAAGAAATATTCAATACCGGTTGTTGCCGCCTTCCGATTTACTTTAAGCCGTAGGTGCAACAATTAATCAAGCACAAATGTAGATTTCGACCGCTCTTAAATGTGTACGGTTTGGTGGATAATACAGGGATAAAATTTACTTCTTGACGGCAAAGTAGATTAGAAGAAGCCGTGATACAAACATATTTAAAAGGAAAACAAAAGCAAAGTCGCAAAAAAGGACGAAAACATGAATGTCTAGTATTGATTGGTAGCTTATATAAAAAAGATTTGAATATAATTAAGATTTGACTAAATATAAACCAAGTTACATGTATGGTCTGATCACATGGCATTGTTTTTGACAATGCAGTAAACTGACAAAATCAATAAATGATATAACAAGAGGGCCAAGATGGCCCTTGATCGCTCAACTGACCCACCAAACTGATCAGAGCAATAACTTAGACGAGCATTAAACGGTAGCCACTACAGTGTTAACAAGATTTGTCTTTTTTAGCTATTGTGACCTATTTTTCATCCGAGATGACCCATGTTCGAACCTATCCGAACAGTTATCTAGACAAGCAACCTGACAAAGATTGGTGATGATTGAGGCACTAGAGTGTTAACGAACACGTGTGGACGGACGTCGGACGACGGACAACGGACATTAAACGACTCTTTAAGCTCACCCTGAGCTAGCTCAGGTGAGCTAAAAAGTGATAGGTCTCTATACCTTATAAATGAGTTTTGGTCGACAGACTTAGCCGCTTACATACCAACAAAAATATTTCTTAATTCCACCTAGTACCCTAGATTTGAATTTTTGCTCTCATCAAGTTATTTTCTTCAAACAAAATTATAATTGCCTTAACTATACAGTATCACATGTCAAAAGCATATCCAATTACGAAATTTGATATACATTTGTATCTTAACATGGAATTATTAAGACAATTTTGTAATACAATTATATATAACTAATTTAGTCATGCAAACGATCAGTTTTCCCGTATGTAAGATATCGTTTTTCGGAGTAGAAGAAATATATTATTAAAACGTATTTTAGTAGAAGAAAAAAATGAGGTGACCATATTGTATAACATGGCCTTCAATTGCTGGGATTATATGAGCCGCGTCATGACAAAACCAACATAATGGGATTGCGACCAGAATAGATCATGTCTGATCAGGACCCATGCTGTTCGCTTACAAACCCCATAACAAGTAGAGAAACTGATAGCGAACAGCATGGATCCTGATCAGACTGCGCAGATGCGTAGGCAGCGTGGATTCATGTTGGTCACAAACCCATTTTGTTGGTTTTGTCTTGGTGCGGCTCAATTATTTGCCATATATAAAGAAAGAAATAAATTAGTGAGATTCATATTTCATTTGAGCGCTTTATGTTGAGAAACAAATTAATTGTATCTTATAATAAGCAGCGACTAATTAAACCGATTTTAGCCCACGGAGTTTTCCAAGAAAAAAATAGTAATACATAATTAGGTCAAACATGAAGAATTTATTATAAGTTAAAAAGATCGGATTTAGTTTGAAAAATAAAATGAAAAATATTTTACAGCAACCATTTTTAACATTTGACTTAAAACATCAAACTTTTGTTGGATTGAATGAATGTTTATATTTGGTAAAAAAATGAGGGAGGAATGTTTAATTTCACAATTATTCACAAACTAATCGGATTTGTTAAAATTATGATATTATCATGTTTTATTCTATGATATACATGTACGAGCGTATATGACGATTTGCAGTTTAGGAAATTTCTTTTAGGTGGTCTCGGAAATTTTTAGATCAGAACAGACATGTATCAGAGATCATCTTAGAACATAAATATTATGTTAAAAACTTCTTGCACAAATATCTAGAAGATATTAAACATATTTAATAATTTCCTTTTTACATATATTAACAAACTACAAAGGCTCTAAATCAATAAGATTTACACTATTTCATGTCACAGAAGTATTATTTAAAAGGGTTTTGAATAACTAAATGCCTCTTTTATATATTTGCACAATTTAACAATATCGTTTTTTTTTTTTTTTAGTTTTTGTGTGTTTTTTATTTTGTTTGTTTGTTGATGTTTTATTAAGAAGAAGAAGAAGAAAGCAAATAATTGAATTTAAACACTTATTATAATAAAAACGTTTAATATCGGCTCTGTATTTTCATAAAATGTTTGCTGTATATATCAAATCGTCAAGATTAAAACTAACAAAACAATGCAATTTTGCGACAATCTTGGAGTAGTTACTTCTGCACGTACCCTTAAGCAAATAAAGCCAGACATATACTTGCATTGCCGAGGTTAAATATCTAGGTGACTCGTATAATCATGTACTATTAATATGATGTAAAACAGATACATTGTTTTGTGTAACTAAAAATACGGCTTAAAAGGAAGTACACCTGATGCATGTTTTAAATCCTTCGTAAATTATTAATACTTTAGAAACAGCTGGCCATGCTGTGACTCATAATAATGTTCTTATATAGTTATAAAGTCTGTTTCATAAGATATTAATGTTCGTACAAAGCTATAAAGCCTGTTTCCTATGATATTTATTATATTGGTTATACATTTCCTGCGACTGTTGGTTAAACTGAAAAGGAATGCTTGTTTCTAACTTTTCACTTTACTTTCTTATATCACTTTAGCGTTGTAGACATTTAAACACTGCTTCATAAACACTCAAAATAAAATTGCTTAATATGCTAGTTAAAGTAGGCATTGATGGTCGCTGACAAAAGCTGCAGCCGACCAGACAATGTCATTTTCAACGTTTCTGTCTAAAGTTTTTCAACGTTTGGTTATTTTTAATCAGTTTACTTTTTAAATTTTGATTTGTTTGATAAACTACAATGAGAGGCTGTTTCAGTATGTGTCGTCTCAGAGACCATAGAAAATGAAAACACAAAGTTATAAATACTGTTGTCGATAATAAAAATGGTGTCAAACGATCGCAAACCATCTTGTATGGGCAGACCAATGATATTTTCTGATTCAATTCAAAATTAAATTGTTGCTTGAAACATCTACCATTCACACTCGCCCGAGAACAAAATTGATGGTTGTTATACCTTAAATACAGCGACTTTAATATATGACGCCGAATCCGCCAACCCGTTACGCAAACCACCTTCAGTATATTGTCTTTTTATAAAAAAAAATCACTAATTGCTTTATTATTTGTTCAAAATGTTATGATGATAAAACAATTTAATTCATAACGGAAGAAGGTACTGGACAAAACATACGTTTTATGATATATTAAGCATATATATACAGCATATATATTATACAGCATATATATTACCATACATAATCATGTCGATAGTGTTTATATATATATATATATATATATATATATATATATATATATATATATATATATATATATATATATATATATATATATATATATACGTGACAGCAAAACAAAAAGAAAAACAAAATTATTTTATTTAGACTGATTGTAAGTGAAAAATACATTGTCCGATATTACTTAATTGAATTTAGCTGGTAATAAATTGTCAAGAAATACTAAATAAGAACATTTCTAATTGTTTTATCAATATTTGAAACATTAATATGGCAATTAAAGACCAATCCATTTCAAGTGGTCGTGGAACATAGACGTAAGGGGAAAAAGCATAAGCACTGCTTAATCAATTATACCGATATTTCTTATCATGAGCGTGCCATTTCATTAGCTAATCAGTTCCCTTTTAAATGAGTATAATGATAGATTTTGAGATGAGATCAGAGGTTATAATAATTTATGCAAAGGATGGTTATACTGTACGTATGGAAAATTGAAAAAAAAAGAAGAATTTAAATGTGAAAACATCGTACATTTAAATTAATTTAATGTTTACAATAAAGTTCTGATCATCTGTCAATTATTGGCAATTATTAATTGTTATGATTATTTTTATTTATTCATAAGAATCAATGTTAAGGGATACCGTTTATGTAAAAAGGTTCATATATTATTCATAAGTATGTATTTCTCTCAAATTCTTCAACGCATGTAATCCTGTTGTTGTCTTCCGTTATTATCTTGTGTAACAAATCCAGTGAATTACAATAATAATGAACAATCACGATTGAGATAAGTTTGAAAATACAGGGTAATTCCTATTGACCTAGCCTTGGTCTGTGTATCACGGAAAACATATTTCTTCTTAACAATATTCATTTATTAAGGTTTATACTATCTCTTTTATTGACCACATTGACTCATTTGTGTGCTTATTGTATGTATGTATTAAAGAATTATAAATGGTGTTGTTTTTTATCATGAACACGTTGTATACTTCCCGAGAATACATGTATGAATATTTGTAGTAAAATTGTGTTCATAATTTGTAAAATGTACATGTTATTAAAACGGACAGTGGTGAGGGTTTGTCACATATCAGTCGAAATGTTTTAAAGTTTTATCAAATAAACGAAAATTAAAAACATTTGGAATGGAAAAATAAAGAATTGCTGCACTCATTCTTGAATAGCAAAGGGATAATGTACATTGTAAATGGTAAATATTGCCAATAACACTTCATTAATAAGACATAACCTGGTATTATTTTGACTTAGTGACCATCACTACTATTATTCGGTGATTAGTTATTAATAAAAGAATGTATTTAGTTATTACTTTTCTAACATCAGAAACATCTCTCTAAAATTATGTTTTATCTCTACCTACAATAATATTTACAAGACAGTTTTTGTTGTTGTTGTTGTTGTTTTTTTTTTTTTTTTTTTTTTTTTTTTTTTTTTTTAATTATGTTACTGAGAAGTCATGTTGATATTGATTGTGTAGTTATTCTTATCCGGTTGATTTGTATGGTAATTGTAACGTAAGGATTTGTTATAGACAGACGTGAAACATAAAGAACATACCATCCATAAAAATCTGGTGTCTGGCGCGATTTAAAGCGAAAAACATTCATTTATTCTATATAACCTTGATCATTACAAAAGAGCAACTAATTATTTCCTATTATATTTTCTTTAAGTCATCATCAAAAACGTATTTGCAGTCCAGTCAAAGAAAAATATATAAATATCTAGAGAATACCAAACAGGTTAATATCTAGCTTTCACGAACTAGGCTATTTCATAATAACTGTCTTCTCTCTAACAAGCTGTAAACAGTCGCCCTGTGCTTCAACCTTGTATTGCTTGTTTACTAGTCCATCGGGATCATTACTTCCAAAGCTTATATAATGAACTTCAGACGCAAACTATTCTATAGCCAAGTAAGGACACAAAGGTAATTTAATGTGTTTTATCCGAGAATATAGTCTTTAGTCAACATTATTATCTCAAAAGAAGAAACGAAATGTTAATTTAAAAGCTCTTTATGTTCATTTATGGTGATTCTTACAACAACTTAATTTAGTTTTGTTTATTTGTTTTAATTATTTGTAATCAAAAAGTCCTTACAAACGTTTATAATATTTTATATGCTTAACGTTCATCAGATTTCTCAACCTGTGTACGCCTCGTCGTTTTAGATAAATAATTCTTATGATTAACCTGGACGACATTTTTTTCATATACTGACATATCCTTTTTTGACAAGAACTATAAGATTTCAATTATCCACTTTATCAGTATATTGCGTACGAAAATGTTAATTTAACATATTGTCTAAGGTCAAATCCAACGAAAAAGATATGATGTGCCTAAAAGGTTGAGTGTGCATGCGTAATATGTAAAAATATGTAACGTATTCGAATTGTGTCTAAGAAATTTGCAACAAAGCATTTGTTGTTTTGGTTCGTTTTCGAACGCCTTGGCATTTGTAAAAAAATAATTTTTATTATTCTGTTACTAAAATAATTTAATGTCTTAACATTTTGAAATATTTATATCTTAAAAAAGTATGGAAATGTTTAGTTTGCTCTTATTACTGTTTATCATCATTTTGAGAAAATAATGTTGATCAAACGAACAGAAAAGAACATTGTTTATCGTATTATTGTCGCATATTAGTAATTAAACACGGATTATACATGAAAATAAAAGCATGATATTTCATAGCAATTCTAGCTAAGCGGATGATTGTACCGACTTAAAGCTCCGTTATATAACCTAACAGACGTTTTGACAGAATTTTATAGTGTCATTCCGTACGTTTACAGTCGGTTATCAAATTACATTATGTTTGCATTTTAAACAGAGCAATTACATTATTGATATCGACGCAGTTATCCACAATCAATTCACCTTGTAAATAAGGTATTTAATCATTAATGGTATAAAAAAAATAAGGCTAGCTTTGTTGTTAGGTATATAATATAAGTATATAAGCGTTTGCCCGATTCCAATCAATAAAGCATCGTTTGAAGAAAGGCTAGCAATTGATGTATAAAAATCTCACTTTTTTGTCCTCGAACAAAACTAAAAGTGACTTTTAAAAATTAATTGTAACATTTGTAGTCAAAATATTATTCTTTCAAAAAAAATTTCATCTATCCTGGAATTAAACAAGAGGGCCAAGATGGCCCTAGATTGCTCACCTGACATCCGAGCATGATGACAATTGACTAAAAAATGTGACTACTAGAGCGTAAACAATGTTTTTCCATATTTGGGCGGTGTGGCATTGTTTTAAATCCCAGGTGACCCATATTCGAACTAAACCTAGAAAATATCAAGATAAACTTTCATTCCAGGATATTTGGATCAAAACAAAAGCCACTAAAGTATTAACAAGAATGTTCTACTTTTAGCTCATATGACCTAGTTTTTCATTCGAGATGACCCATATTCGAACTCATCTGAGGAATTACCTAGACAATAATCCTGTTTTTATGATGACTAAGGCAAAAATTTGACCACGAGAGTGTTAACGAATAAATGTGGACGGACGACGAACATTCAACGACTCTTAAAGAGCTCACCCTGTCCTAGCTCAGGTGAGCTAAAAAGCTTTGACTTCTGACATATAACATTACATGTAGAAAAACACACGTTCAATTAGTTATTGCGTCGTTTTAATGTTAAATTTGTCTTATATTACAACGTTTTCAGTTGTATGTCAATTTATTTTTAATTTTGTTCATAACTTTAGTCAGCATATTCAGATTATGTGACTTTTCAAAATGTTTTGATAAAAGGGGGAAATGAATCGTTAGGATATATTTGATTGTAAATTTAATAGCTCTTTAGCTTTTTTTCCGGTAAAATGAAACTTTATGCTTACCATTTAAAATTCAAGCAATTTCCGACTGAAATTTCATTATTCGATACCAATGAATTAAGACTGACTCTTAAATTAATAAAAAAGTTTACTGTCTAATATGTCATTGAAGTAATGAAAAATAACCCTTGATTTTACTTGAATTGCGACAGTGTTGTTGCCTTTTTATTTCTTTCTTGCGAGTAAAGAACATTATTGTTTGAAGTGACATCAACTGTTGTTCATTAACGGACAACAATATAAAATATAATCAAAGATATGACAAAGAAACTAAGAAAACACCTAGACAAATATTTTTGTATCTGGTTGAGTGTAAAAATGTCATATAGAAACAAAAGATAGTAATTCGGCCTTACTCGAACAATACGTCTGATTTAAGTGAAGTTTTCTGTCTTATAAAATCATATTATTAACTATGGAACTTGTAATGTCGACCCACATTTATGCGCGATTCAATCACCTGATATTTAACTGTATCAATTACTTAGCACAACAAGATAATTATAGCTTTACCATTTTCGTAAAACGTGCGTCTCTTCATATGATGTAATATGATATGTATGCCACGGACCTAAATTAACTTTATTATATTTTTTATCACTATGAAGGATCGTGTTTTCAATATACGTGTATATGATCCACACCTGAAAGAATCTTTATATAATAAAAGAAAATGAACATTCTTTTTTGATTTATAGTTTTTCTAAAAATAGATAAATACAGAATCCCTAAAGAAAGCCCAACACGGCAAAATTGAAAATGTTGCAGGCTCGGTTTGATTGAGCCTGTTCATGGACGGTACTGGAAAGTGCAAGTTACCCTCCACGCCCCCTAGCACCGGCTTAAGCAGAATTCAACATTTAAACATGAAATAGTAAAATTTTGAATTTAGAAACATCCGCAGATGTGTTCATACGGCGGTTATCATGGAACCTTCAATGTGACACTTCCGTGCCATTCCATGAAAAGCGGCGTGAGCTAACTAACATGTGCGTGAGTTACTTATAAGTTTGTTAAATTCTTTTCTTCTTTTTTTTAAATAAACACATAACTGTAGAGCATTGGTTTACATCTTCAATAAATTTGATATCCTAACAAAATGTCTGTAATCGCATATAAACGTAGTTAACATTTAATCTCTTTAACTCTTCGCTATTTAGTAAGAAATTGTTTAGAATAAAATAAAAATACGCTTTAAATATATAAAGACGGTCACACACTTTTAATAAAAATGAAGTACGGTGGATAATTTACAGAAATTACGTTGAACTTTTTGTTTTCGTTCATCTGATGTAAATTATAAAAGAATTATGGCAAAATAAAGACTTATTTTATGCACTAAAGTATTTTTTTTAAATATGATTATTTATTATGATACTTTTTGTATTTACAAATAAAAATCATACTCTTCATTTGTTCGAAATCGACCCATAAAGTGAAAACACCTGTAAAAATAATTGAATTTGAGTATTTACAACGTTTTCAGAACAGAGGTGTTCGGCGATAATCATTGTCGTGGTTTAAGCAAAAGAAAGAGCATCGAAACACGAGGCTATCTGATTTGTACGATGTGGCGTATCATAGTCAAACATAAAAACACTTTCCCTGTTTGTGACATTATGAAACCCCAGAAAAAGGAACGATTGAACGAGCATCTGAATATGATATTTCGGTCGCTTTCCCTTTCTCTGCCGTCACAATAAGTAAACCCAGCAAATGGGCAGGCTCTGGAGTGCGGGTAACTAATACCTGCACTCAAGATAACAAATAGTGCATGTATATGTATACGATTTAACTCAGACACATTTTCAACAGAAAGGTTCCCAAACTATGATACAATTGTTTTCATTATAACTAAAAATTCATATTACTTGTACTATGACCGGATAAAGGTAGGCGTTATGTTTTGAAACCACCATACATACAATTTGTACCTGACACTTTTAACAATAAAATTAAGACAGCATTCACAAGATTGTCTATATAAAAATGGTCAAAAGAAAAGGAAAGTTTCGAAAATATTGTTTTAAAGGGAATTCACCGAGGTTCACCTTAAAAAACACACACACAAACAAACATGAATTTATAACATAGTAAAAGAATTAAGAAATCATAAAATATTAAAATAACATGTCACTAGTTATTTTCAATTAAATATAAATGACGACTCGTTTTGCTAAAACTGAAAATAAAAATATTAATTTAGAAATAATCGGATACACGAAAATCGTTTAGTATAAATCTGTAATAAAAAGACACCGGCAACTGTTTACCTTATAACATACCAAATAAACTTCTCGTATTATGAAAACAGTCTTCATTTCATCGTTTTGAATAATTTTTGTAAAAACACAAAACATGTTGTTTATGTATCAGAACACCTCAAAACATAATGCAACTTGCATTTAAGTGTTTTTTGTCTATTTTTTATTGTTCCTTTAAATTAGATGACCTTCTTATAAATAATTTAGTATATGTATTGTAAATTAAATACTTTATACCCACTAAAAGTAACCAGACATTTTAGACCAACACCATTACTTATTTATTGATACTTATTGCCAATATCAGGAAATTAACATATGACACCTTTGGATAGTAAATAAATATTTGATAATGTTGTAAAATATTTGATGTTTTACGCTTGCCAGTTTGTACTTTTCAAGCTGTGATAGAGTTATAACATGGAAAATAGAATAACGTAACGTTAGTCCATGATATGGAACGGAAAATGTTACACTTTCGGGCTATTCATGAAATGCTCGTCCTCACGATAAAGAATGTTTAGCTTCAACAAATCTTTTTCACAGATGGATTTTACGTCTTACCAGCACAGTATAAGTCATATGACGACTTATCTGCTTTACTGGTATAGGTAGACCACAGGTGCCGCTCTGTGCGTTATTTCAGAACACAGTGCACCTGAGTAGAATCCCAAACTGGATGTCTTTTCATAATGAAGGTTATTAAGACGCTTGTACGGCTCAAACCTACATCAGTGACAGTCAAGTGGTTTGAAGAGAAAGACCATAACCACTAGGAAATCAAACGCCCTATCCAGATATATACGTACTTTCATGTATTAAACTCAATAACAATAACAAATATATTCAAAGAAAAGCGTCGGAATGTAAGTCAAATATTATTTAAAAGTATTCTTTTTAACCTAGCTTATTTCTAAAGAGTCAAATTAATTTTGAGAATATAACATAAATGTTTACTGTTAAGCAAAAAGATAAAAAGAAAGAATGTTTGTGACCATTGGAACAAGATACAATTTTGTGAGGTTTAGACTCTTGTGTAGCACAGACGCTAATTAAAGATGTATTATGCTCGAAATTGATATTTGAAAACACTTATAATCCTATTTTCTCTCTTCATAAATGAAAACATAAATGAAAAATAAAACGAGAGAAGATATATGAAGTTTTAGTTTTGCATAATGTCGGTAATTACAGTATGAATCTAGAGTGTCATTAAATTAGTTTGAACATTCATTTAAATTAGACAATTTAAGTAGACTAAATTCTGTAAGAATTTTATAGATTTAAATAAATTTCTGAAAAAGAAGTAATTTACTGGAAGATGAACATAATTTATATATGAAAAAAAAATAAATAAAAATATAAATTAATAAATAAATCAATTGATTAATCAAAATTAAACAAAAAATACTTTAAAAACAGGCAACATATCTGAGGGGTAATTAAACAGTTTACATGCTGACATACATATATTTTAATCACTCGTAGGAACAAAAAGGTTAAACAAACCTAAATTAACAAGAAACAAAACAACACAACAAAGTGGATCTGACAATCGTTTAAGAATGATACCATTATGATAACTAAATCATCTAGCAAGAATATTGTTTGTGTAAAATGACACTACCTCATATCTTATTCATAACAATTGATTTGTATGAACCTTTATCTGTTAGTGAATGTACTCTTGTTCTTAACGTTCATAAGGATTACATGTGTTGTGTGTTGATTGGTCCAAGGTTAATAACCAATAATCACATTTGTTTGGAAGTTTGCCAAATGTACTTTCCAATATTTTCTCAAAATTACATAAAAATTTCTAATGAATTTATCTTGGTAATCTTTATCAAGGATATCTTTATTGTAGAATTCTATAATATTATAAACAGTACACTTGTTCAACTAAAGCTATGTCTACCAATAAAATATAGCATATTCAGGTTGTTTTATTTCAGCTTTCTTCGCTTAACAATCTGAGGTGGCCATGATTCACTTCATTTGCAAAATACTTCTTAAACCACGATGCTAGATAACAATTAAGAAAAAGGGGGGCCATATGAGAGTAATGATCACAATTTTAAATTAGTAAAATTCCCTTCCAATGAGCTTTTTCAGGAGAAATAATGGAAATTGCAACATCTGTTAGGTCTCAAAATACTTGCATAGGCAGTAGACAATCTTCAACACAAAAATATTGTAATTTATAAGAACGTTGTGTACAAAATTCGAAAGAAGGAAATCACTCCAAAAGGAAAACCAAGTAAAATTGCAAAAAAAAAAATTTGCAGACTCGGTTTAATTGAATCCATTCATGAAGGAACATATAAAAGTGCAACGTCTTTTACATCCGCTAGCACCGGAAAGCGGTATTCAATATACAACATTCAATAAGGTGGAATCAATAATCCCGATGGAAAAATACATGTATAACTAATCTGAAGACAAAAAGGTGGCAACCTTTTATAGCTGGCAGCTTTCCACACGGCATTGACACCTGCTGTCAATTAATGTACAATGTTCTATAATTCAACAATGTAGAAAAGACATAAAAAAACAATCGGGTCTACTGCTGTACATATTGTAATATATATTCTGATGTCAGAAGAATCTAACTATTTCATTATTTCATAAGTGAATGTTCAAAACTATTAGAATACTATGAACACAAAGTACATGCCATAACAGAAAGTACATTTATAATTTTGTGTTGCTTTTAATGTTAACATTAAGTTCCTGTATTCGAATGATATTGATATCAAGTAATCTTTAGCCGACAAATTTTGCCATTGTAATTGTATGCCTTTTTTTCTATAAAAGGACTGATTTCATTTTTCCCCGGAATAATAAAGGTAAATTTTTACTTAAAATGCCGCCACAAACAATGTTGAAGATAAAAGATTTGGAAAGAGAGAAAAATAAAATGTTCCATTACTTGGCTTGTGGTAATGCGAAACACAGAAGTAAAGTCTGGCACTAAATTGTTGATAAAGATTGTTAAATCATGTTCTTACAAATGTAGATTAAAATAATGACATCTTATTCGTTTTGTTAAACTATTTTTCTTTGAATATGAAACGCAAAAATGTGCTGTTAAAATACTTAGTTTACATTATTTTTTATTTATGAATCTTTTTATATTATTATGTAAACAACTGTTTCGATCCGAGCAACCTTTTTTCTGAATTCTTTAAATTATGTGTTATACATTGAATATCTTAATAAAAGGCTGTGAAGCTTCTTTAAACAATGATTGCATGAACATAGTTTTCAATTGTGATTACATTGTTGTAAAATAACGCACACTTCCAAGTTCAAAAAAGTAGGAAAATAATTATGAAGGCCGATATCCCTCGGCAATTAATTAGAAATCATTTGAACGAAAATCTGTGCATCATATTATGCTAAAAGAGAAATTGATATCTTTTTCATTCTAACAGCCTCATAAGGAAGATAATTGATAGAAATAAATACATGAATTTGCTACAATAATTTTCTTGCCGTCGTTCTTTATATTGACGTGATATTTGAAATCATATGGCGTGTAAGCGTTCGTTTTTATGCCATGTATTTATTGTGTAATAGTGCACTTGATTGCCCTATTTGTTTTTAAAGAAATATTGTGAAGAATATTTGAAAATACTTTTAAAAAGGTAAAGTTAAAACAAAACTTTTATATAAAATTCCAGTTCTTAACTTTACGTGCATTTGTCATTCCCGTATCATAGCCCATGTTTAAACATGGAGGACCACCTAATCTGTAAATCATACATGATTTGTTAAATACATGTGTTCTGTGAATTTTGTCCTGCCTTGTTAATCCAATTTTTTAAACAAGAACATGTCAGTAAATGTACTCCACTTTTTAAATGGTATAATTGATATGTTGTATTATATAAGAAATATAATGTTGTTTGTGCGACTTGCTTCCTTTCCTTTATCTATTTTGCAAAGTTTTTATCATAAAAAACTTAAAAGCTTACATGAAATTTACAGATTTAAGAAACTTTGAGTTTCTGTTCGTAAAACGCACATGTTCTTCTCATATAACAGGAAGGAAATAACATATTAAGTTTACCTATTAGAAAGGACGTTTAAATATAATGTTATTTACTTCAATAGGTTTTTATTCCAATGACAATGGTTTAACAAATGTTAAGCTAATTATTTCAAGTTTTCTATATAATTGGCCGTTAATATATTGAATAAGTATCGTGTATAACTAGAAAACACGCGATAAACACTTGATGTGTCTGGCTATTGCAAATAGCATGCAAGCTTTATGATTTTCCTCACATTGTGCATAATAAGGTAATCATACATTGTTGAGTACAATACTGAATTCTAATGGGTTTACTTATCGTAAATTTATTTAAACTTTATTAGACAATATAAAAAAGTATATAAAGAGTTGTAAAAATTAGAAAAAAAGACTTTCAAGACATTTAATATATTACTTTTAAAATGCCAAAAATATATGCGAATTTATTAATTAATTTTTCAAACAATCTTGCATAAATATCTCGGTAAAGAGGGCTCGACAATATTTATAAACTTCATTAATAAACCGTCTTTCAAATGAATAAAAACAAGAATGACAGGGTTAAGATCTTTACAGTTACTTTTATTTTGTCTGTTTACGAAATTGGCTATAGTAAGCAGCTGCATAAAAGATTGCTTTAAATCCATTTTATTGTGTTCAAACGTAGACGCATATTCCCCTGGACGGTGAGTATCGTATTAACACACATTAATTACATATTTTATTTACACGTTTAAAGGGGATATGTGTGTGTTGGGGACTAAATGTGAGGGTTTGTGCACCTTGTGTTCCTCAGATGTATGCCTTGTTAATTGTTACATGCAATTATGATGAAACTTTGTTGTCACTGCTTGTTTTTTCGTTTACGGTAAGTATCTCCTCTTTCCCTTAGATTTTTTTTTCAATTATGCTCTCTCTTTACCAATCCTACTGGCCATTTCACCTTCACCCTTATCCTTTGGTTGGTCTTTGAATTAATTGTCATCTTCAATTACAAGTTTCTATAAGGTCCCGTTTTATAATGACATGCCGTCCGTTTTGTGATTTTGTTTCGTATCCTGCTTGGCATCTTGTCGGCGGTCCTGTGTTGAGGGATGCGTATATTGAATGATGTCCTCCATTGTTGTTTTTCATATGTTATATATATTTATTTCTATCCATATACCGTCAGTACAAACTCTTACTGAATTTATATCTGCATAGGAAAATACTGGGAATGTTGCAATGAAAAAAGAAATAGACTGTCTACACCAGAGATAAATTATTATGTGCCATGTTTGCATGTTAGATGCTCATTATACTGTCTGTTGCTACATTTGGGATAGCCTTTGAACTTAAAACCATGAATAATGTAAAACTGACAAGAAACCGTTCTGAAATAGAAAGAATGAACCTATTACAAGAGTTTTCTATAATTGTAAAAATGATTGGATTGAATATAAAAGATGTTTAGATAAAATTTGAGTCAGTGTATTAATATCTAATTATTCTTAAATTACATGCATTGGATAATTTGAGCACTTCAAGGCTTTTTTAAGAGAATAATTGTTTTAGATAATTTCACAATTCTTGTTAGAATTATTTCATAGCTTAGTCAATGTTTAAGTACAGATAAATTGCTATCAATGTCTTAAAGCAACCTTATTTAACATACATGCATGTCTTTTGTTTGTAAATTTTAAACATACTGTCAGTGATACATATATGTATACTGCAGTCATACCCACAGTTAAGAAGTTAAGACAATACCATCAATGAATAAACAGAGATAATGTGTAACGTCTGTCACACCCTAGCACCGACCTAAACGGTATTCAGTCCTCATCACAAAATATGTTTCATTGTTACACAATTTGTGGCATCGTTGTTGATTAATTTTATATTACACCAAGGTATCTAAAGATACTTAACGTGATGTTTGAAATTCAAAATTAGACTGTACAGGTCTTACAGTATCGATGGCATTACCTTTTTTATACAAAAAATACTAAAACATCCCCCCCTGAGATTCAATCATACTAAAATTGTAATATTCATAGTATCGTTAGTGGACAAACATTCGACATAAACTACGTTTAAGCAAATACTTTTTATAAATAAGCTACATTTCAACAGCTATATAACAATGTATTAGCTCATATAAAATCAAATTCACCATAGTTTTAGAAATTGATTTTATTTTTCATATATTTAAACAAAATTTGCTTAAATCAGTAACTAGGAAACGAAAAATATGCTGTTTAAAGACAAAAGTAAATAGCAAGTTACACAGCTAGTCTCCCATCTAAGACACATTTTTTCATAGAATAAATTCTCTTGTAGACACCTTTCAGCCTTATTATACAAATAAAGAATTATTTCGGACATGACATAACAATGTATTACACGTTTAATGCCTGCTTCTATGGGATAGACTGATTCTATGAACGTTAACGAGACTAGTGAGTGAAATTATATGTCTGGTCTACTTACTTAAATATAATATGTGTGAATTTTGGAAATGTTTTTTTGTAGCATTGTCACATTATAAAGAATAAATCGGTTCATATGTATATAATAACTAAAAACAAAACAACAAACAAAGAAACGGAAATTCTAAAAAATAGTCTAAAACGGCAAATAAAAAACGATGGAGATCGGTCTCAATTGGCCTGTTCATGGTCGTTAGTTGAAAGTACAAGTGCAAGCTATCGGCAATTCCTCTTGCAGCGGTTTAGGTAGTAGAAAATGATAAATGGATACTACGTAGAGTATAATTTGAAAGGCATAATGTCATCATGTCATCTCTCGCGATATACGGTATTTCATGTGTTTGTATGTCCGCTTAAATTATACGAACCTTCAATATGTCCTGTTGCTGATTTATTCTTCGTCCTCTTATGCATTTACATCGTCCTTTTGCAGTTTTGATGTAATATATACATATTCTTTATAAATAATTGCTGTCCAAAAAATAAAAGTATAAATAATTATAACATTAGTTTGTATAAGATTAATCGAAAGGAAACAGAAATACAATATAAATCATGATCGGGTAACGTGTGTGCACCTTACGATCTTAACTTAACAGACAGAAAATGTAAGTACACATTCAGTCTGGCAAAACATGTAAATACGAGTGCACAGAGACATTTATATATTAATATGAAAATCTGGAAAGGGGTTAATGAAAACAAAGAGCAATGAAAACTACAAAACTATGAAATATTATAAAAATTACAGACTTGGTTTGACTAAGTCTGTTCATGAAGGGTCACAGCGCTAAGTCTGTTCATGAAGGGTCACAGAAAATAGCAAAATCCCTCATGCTCTCAAGAGATAAAGTGGTATCTAATCTTCAAGATTTATTGAGCTAGAATCTATGAAAGTGAGGAAAAAAGAAAAAGGGAAATACAATCGAAGGCATTAAAGATTTTCTCCTGTAACTCCTATTTTTATGTTTCAAGTAACAGTAATTACTGTTGTTATATTATTTAAGAACATATTGCAATATACTGGTCAGAGAATCATACAATAAATCTGCCACACAACTTTCGATTTTCAAAATGACCATATTTTTGTATATCTAAGGGTTACCAAACTAACAAAATATATGATATTTTTATAAAGATATTCGCTCTCTATAGGAAGTAAGGCTTGTCTTATAAAATGATAAAGAACAAAAACAGACGAATATTTATCTCGAGTACAAAAAGTTTGAATCATTGAATACAACTGTTATAAAGCATGCGTTTAAAATACTTGGAGTATTTAAATCTATTAACAATGACGTCTAAGAAAATATTTCAAAGGAGGCACATCTGTGATGTTCAATATTTAAGAGAATAGCGCTTGTATTCGTAACATATTGACATACTGCCTTTGCATTTAACGTTTGTATATGGTTTTTAAGAAATAAGTTTGTAGCAAATCGAAAGTCTTGTAACATGTGTGGATAGCTAAAATTAAGCGAGATTTGTTTTCAATGGTTGAAACAAAATAAAAACTGCACTGTATCAACGATAACTATGACCTCTCACTGTATCATATACATTATATATTACATCTGTTGTCATGAATAAGAGTTGACTTTGGAATAAAACTGTTCCGTTCTGTTCTGTAATAGACCTATTTCGTGCATATCATTATTCAAGTTATATCATGTCATTGATGTTATGTAAAAACCGACTGTATTATTACTGTAGACAGATTGGCAAATTGCCTTTGTATAAATAAAGTTTATTTAATAAGTATAACATGTAACATGAAAAAGCAGAATCTCCAGATCAATTCCTTGCCATTTCTTGTTAATAGTTTCATTTTTGTTTTCTTAAATTTTTTTGCGTACACGTGTTAAGTGTATACTCTTTCAAACACAATATCGATTGTATATTTGACAATTTTTGTATTGTACTATTGCGAGTGTTATACAATTGTATGCATGAAACATTTAAATATTTCTTTGATAAATGCCAGGAAACATTTATACGTAATAAAAATTTATGATTGAAACCAAAAGCGTCTTTCAAAACCAAAATAATTTAATCACTTCAGTTAATGAGATAATTGTTTAAATACGTCACACGTGTATTACAAAAAATTACTATATCTCTGTGTATTTTTCATGATTGCCTGGAATATATTTAATTACTTTTATCAAAGTTCCGATGCAAATGATCTTTACATGCGTGTTATTACCCGTCCATTCAAGTAATGTTGTATATCTAGTATTGTAACATCTAAGGCATTCTGATATTAATTCATAGTTGTATGGTTCTATGTCTAATACATTGTATTATACTTGTCTATCTACCTTAGACAGCATCATATCATTATAGGTCAAACCAGTAACACATTGTTTGTTATGATCAAGTTATTGATATTTATAAGTAAGGGCATAAATATATGACACCGCCGGGTAATATAATTGTTAATATTTGATGAACACACAGAAAAAAAACAGCTGAAATTTGTTGTTTGCTAATTACATGTTTGTCCAGAAACTAGACACACAAAGCAAAAACAATATCTGATACATAATTCAAGAATGTTTGCACAAAATGTTTTGATGGTCACTAATTATTTGCCAATTAATTATCTTAATTCTTTGCATAAACTTCTTATGCCTTCTTAGTTTTAAAAGGTTACAACGTTAGTACTAGTGGGCATATAATTTGTATACCTAGATCAGAGAGATTCAGGATTCTGACACATGAAATGATAATGTTTTTATACTTGATTGGTTGATTGATTGATTAATTGATTTATTAATTGATTGATTGATTGATTCATTCATTGATTCATTCATTAATTAATTAATTAATTAATTCATTCATTCATTCATTCATTCATTCATTTATTTATTTATTTATTTAACGACTTTCAGATTTGTACTTCTTTAAATTGTATTTTATTCACATAATAATGATGTTATTTGACTGAGTCATCAAAGTACATATACTGTTACTTGGTGTTTTTATTTATTAATGTTCATTTATTAACTCTCGTCAGCAGGGTTTTAGGGGGAAACAGGCATCGGGATCAAGCAACTGATTCTCCGTATTTTTTTCTCCAAAAATTAAATGTTCGGCTTTTATTTTCATGTTCGAAACGGTATCTTCCGAGACAGAAATAGTGACTTTTACTGACGTCCTGACACAGACTAAAATTTGATTAAAGTAATCGATTGTTATTGAACAATTCAAGACTCATTACTAGTACAATTAACCCGTCTCTGTGATTATTTAATCACTTCCTTTCCTTTTTCGTAAATGTTTTATTCATGCTGTAATTTAATCATCAAATTACAAGTAGTTAATTTGTTTGTTGAAAACCGAGGCATATATGATACAATGCTCTAGATTTGATCGATTATGTTCGTACTGTCCTACAATGTAATAGTTTTTAGTGTGTAACATCATTTTTATATAACGAAACATGCGATGTTTTGAATCCCCTATGAACAACTGTTCTAGTCAATGGTTATAATTAGTTGGCTGTTTGTCAGAATACAGTACATTATATGGTCACGTACAAGCCAATATATGTGGCGTGACTTAGAAATGACCTATATATACATTGATATAGAATGGAGAGACATGATACAGTGTATTTTTTATGTCCTATTAATGACCACAGCTGGTATATTGTATGGTAAGATCGTATATACAATGAAACAATCTAATGAACAGAGAATCTATTACACAATTTGCCTTTAAAAATTGCCTTTGATCAATTAAATTTGTTTTCGCCTAAGATAGGTAATGACAAATATAAATATGTCTGTCTTGAATGAAATAGTTGTAACTTTAAAAATATATATAGGTACGCACTATAATTTATTACATAACAGCTTGTTTCGCAGACTTAATTTTTAAACTAGAACCAGACATGAACGAAATTAATCCAAAATTGATTTATCTTTTGAATATAATAATAATAATAATAAGGTCAAAACAAATCCTGTTTGTATTATTGGTAAAATCTAATTTTATATGTGTATAATAGGCAAAAAGTAAAATTTCAGATTCCTCAATAAAATCTTATTGAAATACAATTTTTAAATGTTTTAAATGTTTATAAATGTTTTATTCTAACTAGATTGTTTAGGAATATATTGGCTTTTAACATTCATTCTTCTAAATTCCATTCAATACTGAGCAAAGAAAATAAAGTTAATAAGTTTAGTGTCAATGGAAACAATGGCTTGCTGCAGACGTGATTGTAACACACATGACCATCAATCCTTTAATTAGTCCCCTACCGGTTTACCGGAGGGGACTTTAGGTTGACCCTCCGTCCGTCTGTCTGTCCGTCCGTCTGTCTGTCCGTACGTCTGTCTGTCAGTCCGGGCGCACGAATGGACACATGTTGGGAACCTTGAAAACACGAATGGACACTTGTTGGGAAATTCTATTCATTCCGTCAGTATTGTTGGGTACTTTTGTTGTCTTATTGGGTACTTTTAAACAAAAGAAGTACCTAATATATGCCCATTCGTAGGAACGGACGTCAGTCCGTCCGTCCACAAAACTGGATCCCGTGATAACCTGAAAAGTACTGCAAATATTTTTATGAAACTTGGTATATGGATAGATGGCAGTATGGAGATTATGCACGTCTTTTTTTCTTCCTATGTTTAAAATTCTGGTTGCTATGGCAACAAATAGGCTGAAAATATGGCAATTTTTTACACATAAACTGGATCCAGTGATAACGCAAAAAGAACTGGAAATATTTTTATGAAACTTGACATATGGGTGGATGGCAGTCTTGAGATTATGCACGTCTTTTTCCGTTCTTTCTACTTTGAAATTTCTGGTTGCTATGGCAACAAATATGCTGATAATATGGCAAATTTTACACATAAACTGGATCCAGTGATAACGCAAAAAGTACTGGAATATCTTTATGAAACTTGACATATGGGTAGGCGGTAGTCTTGAGATTATGCACGTCTTTTTCTTTTCTTCCTATGTTGAAAATTCTGGTTGCTATGGCAACACATAGACTGAAAATATGGCAAATTTTAAACATAAACTGAATCCAGTGACTCAAAAAGTACTGGAAATATTTTTATGAAACTTGACATATGGGTAAATAGCAGTCTTGAGATTATGCATGTCTTATCTGTTCTTCCTGTTTTGAAAAAAAATATCAGTTGCCTTAGCAACAAATTGGCTTAAAACATGGCAAATATAACAATATTTGTGATTAGTCAAAAAGAGCTGAAAATGTTTATGAAATTGCATCTTAAATTCAAGATTTATCTCCTCTTTAAGAATTTTGCTTTTAAAATGTTATATTTTGGTAACAGGGATGTTTCAAATATTAACTTTAGAGTGTCCTTCAGTCCGTCTGTATTACGGACTGTTTCCTATGATCACTTTTAAAGAACTTTTTCAACAAATTTACTTAAAATAGAGAAAATTGGAAACATTAGTGAATGGCCAATGGCCCTTCAGAATGTTGATGGGGTTCTAACCGGTAGGGGACTTATGGATTGCTTGCAATACTATGATAATTGCTTGTTTATATTATTTTACATTATTATTACGACAAGGTTACCACTGTAAATATCATATTTAACGTGTTTAGCATATTTCTACAATATTGTTTTGGCAAAACCTTTCTGGCATATCACAGTTATTTCATTAAAATAAAACTTTGTTCAATTCCGCAGCATTCAACGATTGATTATATCCAGACCTTTACATTCCAAATTGAACTCAATCCAACTTCAACAGACATTTCAAATTCAATTTGCTATTATCATGTTTATTTTAGACAGACCGACAGAAAACTATTTTCACTCAAGGTATTACAAATACAACATGAGGATGTATGCAAATAACACAAATTAAGCAGTATATGGTACCTGTAGAGATCTGCAATAGAAAAAAGGGGAAAAAAATAGAAAAAAAACCATTATTTATGCATAGATTTCTGCAATTATAATCATGTTTATTTCAAGATAATTTATACTTCTTTGAACATTATTTCTTTTTTAACAAAATTAATCAATACGCCTGAAAGAATCTATACATTGTTACTGTAATAAGAGTTAAGTTATGATGAATTATTATTGATAAGAAACATGTCATGCTTTAGAGTTGTAGTAGCAAAAATAATGGTCATGTAATTTCATTTTTGATACAACGCATTATGTTGCATATATGTTTATGTATACATTGTAGGATGTTAGTAATACCAAACATTATAAATATTTATATATGAGCATATTACATGTATTATGATAAAACAAGTAAACATTTATAACCATTGATGTTTAGTAAAAAGAACACATACAAAACAAGGTAATCAAAGAGATAAATATGTATGATATTATAACTGATATAAATTAAAATGTAACTGACATCATATAGTTCTGATAATATATGTATGTTACAATAAGTTGAAAGTGAGTAATCTTATTATTCAATGTCCGTCATTGTATTACTTAGAATGTTGTAGTTTTATTTTGTGTCAGGTCAAGGGCTTATTAGCCTAAACCAGACTATTGTTGTTTACATGTGGATTTTGAAATTAAATAATTTTCTTCAATTATTCCTTAGTCAATAGAAAGGTATGTGCGTAACATGTGCAGTAGAAGCTAAATGAAATCAATACAATTGCTAATGAAATTTATATATAATCATATATTATTTTCCCTACACCATCGAAAAAGTAAACATCATCTAGATTTTAGTTACGATTCATTCGAAAGAAAAATTGTATTTAAATTGAGTTAAATGCGTATTAATCTAATTTAAAAAGAGCATCGGATATGTTGGTATAAAAGTTACTATAGGAGTATATTTGGATTTTGAACCAACTCATCAACCAATAATTGTAATAATATGATGTCAGCAACGTTATACATAAACAATGGCGTTTTTATGTCACTCTGTAATAACGTGCCTACATATTTTATTCGCGTCAAGTAAACAACACTTTAAACGTCTGTACAGCGTTAACGACTGAATTAAAGATATCGGTGTTCGGA
Organism: Ruditapes philippinarum; assembly: GCF_026571515.1. Lineage (NCBI taxonomy): Eukaryota > Metazoa > Mollusca > Bivalvia > Venerida > Veneridae > Ruditapes > Ruditapes philippinarum. The sequence goes on along the minus strand of NW_026861386.1, from coordinate 178,390 downwards.
TTCATTTTCTTAGTTAGACCATTTTCTTTCATTCTAGATAGCTTTCACAACAAAATTCGACAAAAAATGTTTTCATTTATCAGATTTTTTAAACAAAATGGCGCCCTCAATGTGAAAATACATAGGGAGGTAATAAGAACGGCGAGTGCATTGTTGTAGAATAATGCACGCTTCGGGCCTTCTTTGTTTATATAGAAAAAAATCTGATTGTGTTAGAATCGGAGTTTAAAACTAAACATGTCTTCTCTGTGTGCACTCAAAACTGTTTCTATGCCATTGTTGAAGATACTTTATAGCAAGTATCAGTTATTTAAGATATCAAATTTAAGCACACTTTATTATGTCGTCACTTTTGTGTGTGTAAAGGAAAGCAGGATAAAAAAAATCAGAATGTAAAATAAAATTTAAAATGTTATTACATTGTCTTGTCACAACTTTTACATGTTTAATAAAAGTTGGTACATTCTAGAACGAAATAATATGTTTAATGAATGTTTGCATTTTCTAGCATAAAATAATATTTTCCTCACTTTGTCTAAAATTGTAACGTTTCAGAATTATCATAGTTATATAATAGCATTTTCCTGATGCTCTAATAACTACCCTTATGTTGAACTTATGACTTAAATGATTTAGAAAGAAGCTTGCAGCCATTACTTTTCATATTTCATTTTTGACATTTAAAGTAAACAAATAATGCAGTACGTTTCAATAGACTACTTAACAATCTTATCTTAACAAAATATCACGATGTCTCTTGTCACCTAACACTGTATTATTACTGTAGACAGATTGGCAAACTGCCTTTGTATGAATAAAGTTTATTTAATAAGTATAACATGTAACATGAAAAAGCAGAATCTCCAGATCAATTCCTTGCCATTTCTTGTTAATAGTTTCATTTTTGTTTTCTTAAATTTTTTTGCGTACACGTGTTAAGTGTATACTTTTTCAAACACAATATCGATTGTATATTTGACAATTTTTGTATTGTACTATTGCGAGTGTTATACAATTATATGCATGAAACATTTGAATATTTCTTTGATAAATGCCAGGAAACATTTATACGTAATAAAAATTTATGATTGAAACCAAAAGCGTCTTTCAAAACCAAAATAATTTAATCACTTCAGTTAATGAGATAATTGTTTAAATACGTCACACGTGTATTACAAAAAATTACTATATCTCTATGTATTTTTCATGATTGCCTTGAATATATTTAGTTACTTTTATCACAGTTCCGATGCAAATGATCTTTACATGCGTGTTATTACCCGTCCATTCAAGTAATGTTGTATATCTAGTATTGTAACATCTAAGGCATTCTGATATTAATTCATAGTTGTATGGTTCTATGTCTAATACATTATATTATACTTGTCTATCAACCTTAGACAGCATCATATCATTGGAGGTCAAACCACTAACACATTGTTTGTTATGATCAAGTTATTGATATCTATAAGTAAGGGCATAAATATATGACACCGCCGGGTAATATAATTGTTAATTTTTGATGAAGACACAGAAAAAAACAGCTGAAATTTGTTGTTTGCTAATTACATGTTTGTCCAGAAACTAGACACACAAAGCAAAAACAATATCTGATACATAATTCAAGAATGTTTGCACAAAATGTTTTGATGGTCACTAATTATTTGCCAATTAATTATCTTAATTTTTTGCATAAACTTCTTATGCCTTCTTAGTTTTAAAAGGTTACAACGTTAGTACTGGTCAGCATATAATTTGTATACCTAAATCAGAGAGATTCAGGATTCTGACACATGAAATGATAATGTTTTTATACTTGATTGGTTGATTGATTGATTAATTGATTGATTAATTGATTGATTGATTCATTCATTGATTCATTCATTCATTCATTCATTCATTCATTCATTCATTCATTTATTTATTTATTTAAACGACTTTCAGATTTGTACTTCTTTAAATTGTATTTTATTCACATAATAATTATGTTATTTGACCGAGTCATCATAGTACATATACTGTTACTTGGTGTTTTTGTTTATTAATGTTTATTTATTTACTCTCGTCAGCAGGGTTTTAGGGGGAAACAGGCATCGGGATCAAGCAACTGATTCTCCGTATTTTTTTCTCCAAAAATTAAATGTTCGACTTTTATTTTCATGTTCGAAACGGTATCTTCCGAGACAGAAATAGTTACTTTTACTGACGTCCTGACACAGACTAAAATTTGTTTGAAGTAATCGATTGTTATTGAACAATTCAAGACTTATTACTAGTACAATTAACCCGTCTCTGTGATTATTTAATCACTTCCTTTCCTTTTTCGTTAATGTTTTATTCATGCTGTAATTTAATCATCAAATTACAAGTAGTTAATTTGTTTGTTGAAAACCGAGGCATATATGATACAATGCTCTAGATTTGATCGATTATGTTCGTACTGTCCTACAATGTAATAGTTTTTAGTGTGTAACATCATTTTTATATAACGAAACATGCGATGTTTTGAATCCCCTATGAACAACTGTTCTAGTCAATGGTTATAATTACTTGGCTGTTTTTCAGAATACAGTACATTATATGGTCACGTACAAGCCAATATATGTTGCGTGACTTAGAAATGACCTATATATCACGTTGATATAGAATGGAGAGACATGATACAGTGTATTTTTTATGTCCTATTAATGACCACAGCTGGTATATTGTATGGTAAGATCGTATATACAATGAAACAATCTAATGAACAGAGAATCTATTACACAATTTGCCTTTAACAATTGCCTTTGATCAATTAAATTTGTTTTCGCCTAAGCTAGGTAATGACAAATATAAATATGTCTGTCTTGAATGAAATAGTTGTAACTTTAAAAATATATATAGGTACGCACTATATTATTACATAACAGCTTGTTTCGCAGACTTAATTTTTAACCTAGAACCAGACATGAACGAAATTAATCCAAAATTGATTTATCTTTTGAATATAATAATAATAATAAGGTCAAAACAAATCCTGTTTGTATTATTGATAAAATCTAATTTTATATGTGTATAATAGGCAAAAAGTAAAATTTCAGATATTACCTCAATAAAATCTTATTGAAATACAATTTTTAAATGTTTTAAATGTTTATAAATGTTTTATTTTAACTAGATTGTTTAGGAATATATTGGCTTTTAACATTCATTCTTCTAAATTCCATTCAATACTGAGCAAAGAAAATAAAGTTAATAAGTTTAGTGTCAATGGAAACAATGGCTTGCTGCAGACGTGATTGTAACACACATGACCATCAATCCTTTAATTAGTCCCCTACCGGTTTACCGGAGGGGACTTAAGGTTTACCCTCCGTCCGTCTGTCCGTCCGTCCGTCCGTCCGTCTGTCTGTCCGTACGTCTGTCTGTCAGTCCGGGCGCACGAATGGACACATGTTGGGAACCTTGAAAACACGAATGGACACTTGTTGGGTATTTCTATTCATTCCGTCAGTATTGTTGGGTACTTTTGTTGTCTTATTGGGTACTTTTAAACAAAAGAAGTACCCAATATATGCCCATTCGTAGGAACGGACGTCAGTCCGTCCGTCCACAAAACTGGATCCCGTGATAACCTGAAAAGTACTGAAAATATTTTTATGAAACTTGGTATATGGATAGATGGCAGTATGGCGATTATGCACGTCTTTTTTTTCTTCCTATGTTTAAAATTCTGGTTGCTATGGCAACAAATAGGCTGAAAATATGGCAATTTTTTACACATAAACTGGATCCAGTGATAACGTAAAAAGTACTGGAAATATTTTTTATGAAACTTGTCATATGGGTAGATGGCAGTCTTGAAATTATGCACGTCTTTTTCCGTTCTTTCTACTTTGAAATTTCTGGTTGCTATGGCAACAAATAGGCTGATAATATGGCAAATTTTACACATAAACTGGATCCAGTGATAACACAAAAAGTACTGGAAATATCTTTATGAAACTTGACATATAAGTAGGCGGTAGTCTTGAGATTATGCACGTTTTTTTCTTCCTATGTTGAAAATTCTGGTTGCTATGGCAACACATAGACTGAAAATATGGCAAATTTTAAACATAAACTGAATCCAGTGACTCAAAAAGTACTGGAAATATTTTTATGAAACTTGACATATGGGTAAATAGCAGTCTTGAGATTATGCATGTCTTATCTGTTCTTCCTGTTTTGAAAAAATATCAGTTGCCTTGGCAACAAATTGGCTTAAAACATGGCAAATATAACAATATTTGTGATTAGTCAAAAAGAGCTGAAAATGTTTATGAAATTGCATCTTAAATTCAAGAGTTATCTCCTCTTTAAGAATTTTGCTTTTAAAATGTTATATTTTGGTAACAGGGATGTTTCAAATATTAACTTTAGAGTGTCCTTCAGTCCGTCTGTATTACGGACTGTTTCCTATGATCACTTTTAAAGAATTTTTTCAACAAATTTACTTAAAATAGAGAAAAATTGAAACATTAGTGAATGGCCAATGGCCCTTCAGAATGTTGATGGGGTTGTAACCGGTAGGGGACTTATGGATTGCTTGCAATACTATGATAATTGCTTGTTTATATTATTTTACATTATTATTACGACAAGGTTACCACTGTAAATATCATATTTAACGTGTTTAGCATATTTCTACAATATTTTTTTGGCAAAACCTCTCTGGCATATCACAGTTATTTCATTAAAATAAAACTTTGTTCGATTCCGCAGCATTCAACGATAGATTATATCCAGACCTTTACATTCCAAATTGAACTCAATCCAACTTCAACAGACATTTCAAATTCAATTTGCTATTATCATGTTTATTTTAGACAGACCGACAGAAAACTATTTTCACTCAAGGTATTACAAATACAACATGAGGATGTATGCAAATAACACAAATTAAGCAATATATGGTTCCTGCAGATATATGCAATAGAAAAAAAGGGGGAAAAATAGGGAAAAAACATTATTTATGCATAGAGATCTGCAATTATAATCATGTTTATTTCAAGATGATTTATACTTCTTTGAACATTATTTCTTTTTTAACAAAATTAATCAATACGCCTGAAACAAACTATACATCGTTACTGTAATAAGAGTTAATTTATGATGAATTATTATTGATAAAAACATGTCATGCTTTAGAGTTTTAGTAGCAAAAATAATGGTCATGTAATTTCATTTCTGATACAAGGCATTATGTTGCATATATGTTTATGTATACATTTGTCGGATGTTAGTAATACCAAATATTATAAATATTTATATATGAGCATATTACATGTATTATGATAAAACAAGTAAACATTTATAACCATTGATGTTTAGTAAAAAGAACACATACAAAACAAGATAATCGGAGAGATAAATATGTATGATATTATAACTGATATAAATTAAAATGTAACTGACATCATATGGTTCTGATTATATATGTATGTAACAATAAGTTGAAAGTGAGTAATCTTATTATTCAATGTCCGTCATTGTATTACTTAGAATGTTGTAGTTTTATTTTGTGTCAGGTCAAGGGCTTATTAGCCTAAACCAGACTATTGTTGTTTACATGTGGATTTTGAAATTGAATAATTTTCTTCAATTATTCTTTAGTCAATAGAAAGATATGTGCGTAACATGTGCAGTAGAAGCTAAATGAAATCAATACAATTGCTAATGAAATTTATATATAATCATATATTTTCCCTACACCATCGAAAAAGTAAACATCATCTAGATTTTAGTTACGATTAATTCGAAAGAAAAATTGTATTTAAATTGAGTTAAATGCGTATTAATCTAATTTAAAAAGAGCATCGGATATGTTGGTATTAAAGTTACTATAGGAGTATATTTGGATTTTGAACCAACTCATCAACCAATAATTGTAATAATATGATGTCAGCAACGTTATACATAAACAATGGCGTTTTTATGTCACTCTGTAATAACGTGCCTACGTATTTTATTCGCGTCAAGTAAACAACACTTTAAACGTCTGTACAGCGTTAACGACTGAATTAAAGATATTGGTGTTCGGATTTATTTTTTTAGTTAGACCATTTTCTTTCATTCTAGATAGCTTTCACAACAAAATTCGACAAAAAATGTTTTCATTTATCAGATTTTTAAAACAAAATGGCGCCCTCAATGTGAAAATACATAGGGAGGTAATAAGAACGGCGAGTGCATTGTTGTAGAATAATGCACGCTTCGGGCCTTCTTTGTTTATATAGAAAAAAATCTGAAAGTGTTAGAATCGGAGTTTAAAACTAAACATGTCTTCTCTGTGTGCACTCAAAACTGTTTCTATGCCATTGTTGAAGATACCTTAGCAAGTATCAGTTATTTAAGATATCAAATTTAAGCACACTTTATTATGTCGTCACTTTTGTGTGTGTAAAGGAAAGCAGGATAAAAAAAATCAGAATGTAAAATAAAATTTAAAATGTTATTACATTGTCTTGTCACAACTTTTACATGTTTAATAAAAGTTGGTACATTCTAGAACGAAATAATATGTTTAATGAATGTTTGCATTTTCTAGCATAAAATAATATTTTCCTCACTTTGTCTAAAATTGTAACGTTTCAGAATTATCATAGTTATATAATAGCATTTTCCTGATGCTTTAATAACTACCCTTATGTTGAACTTATGACTTAAAAGATTTAGAAAGAAGCTTGCAGCCATTACTTTTCATATTTCATTTTTGACATTTAAAGTAAACAAATAATGCAGTACGTTTCAAAAGACTACTTAACAATTCAATCTTAACAAAATATCACGATGTCTCTTGTCACCTAACATTTATCAACACTTAATACTGGGAATCATGAAAGATATAACTATTTCAAAAGTGTATACTGAACTATTGTTACCAGTACATGTTCGTATCACGTGATAAAACACTTGTTAGGTTTATATTCATTGCTTTTATTATTTATTTTAATTAAATTATAAATGCATATAAATGATATAGGTTAAACCTATATATACTTAAACCTACAAATCAACTTCACATTTGAATATATATTGAGAATGTTAATGTTTTAAATTAGATCATTTTTTTAAAACTTGTTTGTGTCTATTTGGTTTTTTTTAATTTTGAAAAACGGGAAAATGCAAAGGAAAATAAGAAAAAGTTTTCAGAAAACCTATAATTTGTTTTTGCAAAAAGAAACCCTCTACAGAAAAAGGTCGTATTTTTTTAAGGTAAAAATACTCTTTTTAAAACAAGAATAATATGTTAAAGCTTTTTAAAACTTTTTTGTTCTTTCTTTGGCTTAAAGACTTTAAATTTAGTTGGTTTTATAGGGCCATGCCCCTTTTTTTTCCCGGGAACTTTAAATTTTTAAACTCTAAACTTTAAACGGAAAAAGCATCCTTTTTTTCAATACCCCTTTTTATTTTTAAAAATTGGGCACCTCATTGTTCCAGTCCCCACAACTTTTAATAAAACACAAATACGTTCTGTACGTTCTCGTAATATTTAGTTATTGTCTGAAGGTCATATGAAATTGCATTATGGCATTTTTGCACTTAGCAATGAAGATCTTGGCACGCTATTACTAAAAAACAGAGAAAACGACATGATTAAGTAATGAAGATATAGTCACGTGATTGGACAAGACTAAGAATACTGTCATGATAAAATATTAAGGATATACGATTGATTTGAGTGCAAGAGTATGAATGGTGCCATGATATAGTTCTTAGAATGTAGTCACGTGATCTTGAATATTTATATTATCAAAAGATGCATATTACTTGAAAATTCGAGTAAAATCTAGGATGTCCCAAAAAACATTCTATGACATTAAAAATATTTAATAAAAGAATGTAAAAATTTTTAATTGCTTGGGGAAAAATTTTTAAAAAAAAATTTCTTTCTAAAACTTGAAATCTTTTTTAATATTGAAAGATTTCCCAAGAAAAGCCTGGTAAAAGTACATGGACATTATATGGAAACAGAACTAAATGTTACAGAACAGCAACCTATTTTCATGTAAAAAAGGTTTATTTATGTGAGGTTTTTGTAACCCCCCACTTTATATTTTTTAATGTTTTTTAAAAGGGTAAAATTATTTTTTTTATTGTTTTTTAAAATATTTTTAAAAGAACACAAGTAAATTTTAGGTGTATTTTTTAATTCCTTTTTAAATCCCAATTTTGTTTAAAATTTTTAAGTTTCCCAAAAAAGGGACCATTTACATTTTTCCCTTTGCCCCTCCGAAAAATTTTTTTGATTAACCAAAAATTTTTGGCCATTTAAAAATTTATCACAAAAGGTTTTAAATTGTAACTTAAAAATTTAAAAATTTAAAATGATTCTTTTAAAATCATTTATCAGGGCCCCCAAACCTAAATTAAAGGGGAAACCCCTTAAGTTTATTAATTTACAACTAATTTTGTCTCGGTTTAAGATTAAGTAAAATGCCCGAGTATATAAAGGAAATTGAAAACCCTCTAAATTTTTTTGGTTTGATGGCTGAAAAGTATCAGACATTTTACTTGTCATTCATATTAGGAATTTTAAGGAAAAATAGTTCTCAGTCAATAGACTTTTATCGGCAAATATTCAAAAGTTTAATCTTTTCGTGCCAATCCACATTTGTTTGAAAATGGGTGTGAAAAACGGAAACTTGAGCAATTATTTTAAAAGAAATTTCAGAAAAAGTTACAAATGAAGTAAAAAATTGTTAAAACCTTTTAAATGCCCTGTCTTTTGGGAAGGGAAAAATCAGCAATTTTAAGAAGATGTGTTGTAAAAACCAACTCTGTTATATAAACAGAAATTAAACAATATATAATCTTTATATTTCATTTTTCTTTAAATTGATTAAATTTTTAAAATTAAAATAAAATGCAAAATTACTTTATAAATGAAATATCGTTGACCTACTATATGTGGAATGCAATACCCAAAGCAACCGAACAAAAAGGAAAGAAATTGTAGGTTCCCCGAAAAATTTAAATCCCTGAAAGGAATTACAATTTATCGTTCTGGACATCTAAAAACGCTAATAAACAAAAAAAAAAAAAAGAAAAAAAAAAAAAAAAAAAAAATGTTAAGTATTGTTTAGTATCGTTGAGAATTGTTCTCTGGACAAAACATAAACCCAGTCTGGACGGCCGTACCTTCATTCATAATTGGTTCCTCCATTATTATTTGAGAATTAAACCCGACATATTTCCCCGCTTACCAGCAAATCCACCATCAGGGACATAACTCCATTCATCAAAAAGTGGTGGCAATCTTGTAATATAGCACTAAAATTATTGTAAAAAAATGAACATCTTATATAAAAGATCGGATCTCGCAATAAACACACAGTCACATCGTAAAAGACTGAACAAGGTCAAGGCAAAACTATAAACCAATACTCTCGCCAAAGACAGTGTTTTAGTACCATAAGGAGGGCATTTATGTTAGTTTATGTCGAATTTTGTCCTGTTGTTTTATTATAAACAAGATGCATGTCATATCTTTTGCGATCAATATTCAAACAACTAAAAGATTAATTGTTGTATAGTGTTCCATTTCAAATCGTATTAGATTTATTTATAAATCAAGTGTATCGTTTTCCCCCAAAAGTTGTGTCAAGAAATATTTTAAATACCGCTATATTTTACACTCATTCCAATTTATTCGTAATCATACAAGTTTAATATTTTAAAACGAATTTCTAAAGTATTTTCAAAATGATTTCAGGTCACTCGACATAAATCAACTCGTCCCGCGGTCAATTGGTCATCTTTTCCTTTTTGCCTTATACATTTAATAACCCTTTAAGGTTACTTTCCGCATTATTCGATTTACATGATTTACCTCGATAATATTTTTCTAAAAAATATACCCGTACATATTATAAGTAATATATGCTAAAATCAATTTATTACAAGTTAAACTCATAGAGAAATACAATTTTATTTAACACTATGAGAAAAATGCCCAAATTGTTAGTTTTTTCAGAGATACTTTCCTGTAACAAACAAAACTGCTACGATTGTGATAAATCCCTAAACTGAAAATCATTGCTAGATAATATCAAATTGTTTTACAATGCACAAGAAAGTAACTATTTAATGCTCAAAGGTCAAAACCATGTTTGATTAAAAATAAACTTAACATTCAAGGATCATAACAAAACATCCATTAAAGGCCCACGATGCCTCAGAATGCTATCATTTTAATTTCTCAAAAAAGTTCTTCTTTTTTTTGATATCTTGTTGCGTTGTGTTGTCTAAAACCAACACATATCGATACATTACCTTTGCTTCGTTTGCCCTTTTGGCAGTTGTATACTTATAGTGCATGCGTATTTTGTATGGAAGTCAAAATGCCTCTTGGTTTACATTTTGCTACCTTTAATAACATAAACCGTACAATCAGTGCAACTTTCTTCAGCTATTAAACACCAGATAAATGCTCTACATCAATTATTTAAACAATATCTAACACATATTTTACATTTCTAAATAATTAAATAAAATATGGATTTCCTGCGGCAATAATGTGCCTTTAAGGCAATAAATCATGCGCCCAGGCGTCGTTGCTTTAACGTTTTTAATATGCTTGACTTAAGAAAGCTTACTGCGGAGACGGCCCTGCCCTTTTCATAATCAAAAAAAGTTTTTAAAAAACAGCACATAAGTACGATTTTATTAAGTCCATACCTCGGGGTTTTGGCCACTTTAATTAAAATAAAACTTTCTTCTAAAAATTTTTTTAAAGGGCAATTTTTTTTAACCCTATGAAGTGGTCAATTTTTGAGATGAAAGATATGGTCAATTGGTCATTGTTTTCGGGATTTCCGGGCTAAAATTTTTTAATTTTAAAATGTCATTTTGTGGAGGGTTTTTTTTAGAAATATATTTTCCCTTAAAAATATCAAGTATTTTTTTTAAAAAGCTTCCAGATTATTTTCAAATATTTTTTTTTCCTGATAAAAAAACGTGTCCTTAAAGCCCCTCAAAAATTAACCCTTTCCCGGTGTTTCCCCAAAACCGAAAATTAAATAAGTTTTAAAATGAAAACTTAGAAATTTTAAAATAAAAATTAAAATCGGGCTGTTTAACATATCATTATGTTAAAAACTCTTATTTATTTCATGCTTAAAATACATTTCAAGTTTCACTTACTTCTAACAATTTTTATCAAGTAAATAAAAAAGCGTGTTCCGTATCATCCTTATATAAATATAAATAGTAAATAAAAACCACATTTTTCATCCATGGACCGTTGTAATTGTTATCAAAACAATATCAAATAGATAAAAAGCAATATAATAATTATATGAAACCACGATTTACATTATACATTTGAAACTTGAAAGGCAATATACTGTTTTGGAAAATGCATCAATTTGAAACGTAAAGACAAAATTATATAAAAGTGACACTTATTGGGCATATCAACGTTATAAATTGCATTCTCTCACGAATGTCGTGATGGGTCAGACGGAATATGGTTCCCCTGGGATAGTTTGTCATCATACTATTGGTTGATATATCTAACTTCACACGGGATGAAGTTATAACAGATATAATCTATCTTCTGACGTGTCGTATATGCTGCTGTAATTCGCGTGCATCTTATCTCTCGTCTGATCAAAAGACAATCTTGTACACAAATGGAGTTACTGAAAACTACTGAGAGTATGTAACTAAGGCATAAATGTGTTTTTCTTAACAATAATGATAATAATTAAACATGCAGTATTGTTATTCGCTTGAAAACATGCGTGATTTTATATGCAACCTTTGCAATAAAAATGGTATGGTTATACATATAGCATACATTGTACATATTATTTGTACATACTGTTTAATACCTTAATTTTAACAATATGAATAACTTAGCTAGTGCATTGTTAAGAGTCAGTGGTCCAATCCTTACCGTCTTTAAAGTGGTGCTATATACCCCATTTTAATGGTTAGATATAATTGTATCAGAATACTTCATATTAAAATTGTAAATATTCTATTCTGTTAATTATTCATTACCAATTGATTTTAAATATAAACTTTAGTGCTAAATCCTGCTCTATGTAGGCGTTGTTAATTGTCTTTTAATATTTAAGACCTATTTTTAAAGTTTTTTTTTTTTTTTTTTTTTTTTTTTTTTTTTTTTTTTTTTTTTTTTTTTTTTTTTTTTTTTTTCCTAATCAGAATGTGTTAGGTTGGATTTCCATATATTTTGATAAATGCGAACTGGACAGACAGTTTGGGCAGGAGTAACTTTACATTTTTTTTTTACTTGAATCGTGACATTGACCCAAAACAATACTTTTGCGTTTTTACAGGCATCAATAATTTGCTGGAACTGAAATATTGCAAAAAACCTTTAACAATGCTATCGGGGGCATTAAATATCATTGTAATACCGAATTCGTGAGAACTGTGATTCAATTATTCCTACATTAATTTCCTAGTAGAATACTTAAACTTTATTACGCATCGTTAAATCATATTGTGTATGAAATTGGCGCCGTCATCTGAAAAGGATTTGTATATGGAACAGAAATGATCATGGTGTAAATAGTAACATGGGTGTTCCGATAGGTTTTGACCTGTGTAATTAACTAGTCATTTCTGAAAGAAGCTAAAATAGTTAACCTGCGTTGACAATCAGTATTGATAAAAAAATCTAATGTAGTGTGTTTGCGTATTCCATATCGAAAGAGCATTTCGTTCATGATCCCAAACTGACACTAAGTTTTGAGTCGGATTAATAATTCCTAATTATTAGACCTTATTTCAAAATACACTTGTTCAGCAATTATTTTGTAAATGAAATCAGTTTTTTACTAATAGTTGTACATTTGTATCGGTTATATAATGATTGATGAATGTACTGTATTACTACAAAACACTAAACTAACGAAGTACGAAGCACATGTGTTAACTAAACTGATTAGTATTATACATTCTCTTGTAAATCAAACTTATTATAAATAGATTAAATCTTGCCTTTCCCCCTGGTTATTTGTAGACAAAATCAATATCCAGAATGATCTTGCAAAGACATTGTTAAAGCAAGCAAAGGTATTCAATAACCATTAGAGATGAGACTAATTTAATACTTCGGAAAATTGGTTGGTAAATTGAGATTTTAGGTTCGCTGTAGTGATATATTGCTGAGAATGTAAATAATTCGTTTCAAAAATACTCAATCCTGTCTGGGACTTTGGATTTTCTTCCTCTAAAAAGCTAAATCTAGCTAACTTATGGATTGTCGGTAGTTCAACTTAAATGCACCCTCCACTTAAACTGCAAAATAAGCAAACACAAAATTCATAAAGAACACACAAAACTGAAAGATTGTAGATAATGCTCAATTTCTTTAGTCCTGTTCATGGACGGTAAAGGAAAATGCAAGCTACCGTCACCGCCCTTTACCAAGGGCTTTTGAATATTATAATTCTACATGTAAACATTAAATGGTACATTTTTTTTGTTGGAAACATATGCTTATGTGTTCATAAGCGTTGAACATGAAACTTTATCTTCGGTGTCATTCCATGAAAAGCGGCATATGATCACCAAAGTCGCCAAATGAATGTAATCAACGTACCTGAATTCCCAACAAACGAATTAAAAAATCTACAGCAAACTAATAAATGTACAATTAGCGCATTATAAATAAATTAATGCAAAATTATCTCGAAAAACAAAAGAGCATTTTTGTTGCTTCTTTTTACAAAATTTAAGAAAAAAGAGATCAAGGTAGATAATATTATTAACTAATTGACCAAATGATTACACAATTATAAGGATATTTTAGTTGTTTCTTCAAAAAGAATAATTTCTTTGATATGTTAAACAAGATATAAACACCACAAATGATTTGGTATGAATAATCTATAAAAAAAATTTAAAGATTTTAACTAACTTCTAATTAATTCTTTCGTTGCATTATAGAACAATGTAACTAAACAAAATCAGGGGAAAAATTATAAATTTCCGGGGACAGTTTTCCCCGACCCCGCAATTGAAAAGTATTCAAGGGGGTTGCCCCCAGGGCATATAATTTAATTTTAGTTAAAAATTTTTTACTAAAATTTTAAATGACCCCCCAAATTTGCATCTGTTGTAGACATAAATGGCACACACATATGTTGTTAAAATTTTTTGATACTGGGCAGAATACCTCGGGGGGTTTTAACCTGAATGCTTCTTTCCCTTTTTGGCAAAAAATTGTTTTTCAAAACAAAGGGGAAAGAAATGCGAAAACCCATATTTTGTTTGAATTTGCTCTGGCTTTTGTACTGCTAATTGTTGCTTTAAAAACTTTTTTTTAAATAATATTGCACATTAGTGATGTTACACGTTTAAAAAGTCACTTCAAAATATCTTTATTAAATTTGTAAACAGTTGAGCGGTTATGTCATATGTTAGCTATTGAAGTTACAATAACGTAGACAAAAATGGAATTTTCAAAACTCGACTGTTGTTTTAAAAATGTTAAATGTATATCTATGTACGGTGTTTCAGTATGATACGCGTTTCTGTAGAAGGAGTTGAAAGATGTTTGTGCCTTTGTTATATTTGCATTATCACCCCTGTTACATGACTGTTTGTGAATCAGGTGAATCAACCTACAAATAAAAATCAATACATGTTTTTCTTTTAAATACTAATAACCCGAAGAAAAAAATACACACAGACGATTAGTCCCATAAAGGTTCATCCCACTTTAGTGACTATTTTTCCTTATAATGTCTATATATATTTCAAGTTAAATTACAAATAATAGAAAACAAAAAACCCTTAAGGACACCCAAAACGGCAAATTGAAACTTGCAGACTCGGTTCGATTAAGCCTATCTATGAACGGTAGTGGTAATTTCCAGCTTCTGTCCATGCCTCCTAGCACCAGTTTGAGTAGAATACATCATTTAAACATGACAAATAGCGAAAGTTTGAATGAAAATAAATCTGCAAACATTTTATACCATAATAGAAAAACGGCCTCCTTTCAGATCAAAACTTTAGTAGACTTTGTTGTTGTGTTGCACAGTCTTCGTGATTCTATAAATCATATACATAAAACCAGTTCGTTTTGTATTAACAATATAATCATTTGTTTAAATGTATGGAAAAACATAATGAAAATGATATGTTTACATATTTTTCTATTTAGCAAATCAAAATATAGCAAACACTCTTAATGAATGGCAAATTTGTAATACTAACAATAAAGTTAATAATACATGTGAATACAAATCTGGAAAGAAAGTTCTCCCTCTTTAGCATTATAAATCAGAAAAAGTACATGAATATTGCAGACTCGGTTGAGTCTGTATATGAGGGTCCTATTGAGGGTTAATGAAAAAGTAAAACATACCTCACGCCTCCTAGCACCGGCTTCAGCGGTTATTTAGTGTCAACACTTGAAAATACTGGAATCATCAAGTCGCAACCCAATATTTTGCGTTAGCATTTAATGAATAAAAAGAATTTGCATCTCTTTTTGTATGGTAAGAGCATTGGCGATAGTAAAAACTATTTAAATTACTTTTATTTCAAAAAAAGAATTCCAAAAGGAACACTGCGACGGAACGCTAGCTATTGCAATCCGCCATCGCAATTTATTATTGTCCTTGGTATTGCACTTTATTTGTCCACATCAAAACCGAAGGGCTCTTTTTCCTTAATAACTTTCTTCTTTAATAATTTACACATCGTGCGCTGACAAGTCAACTTAGAGAAAGTGTACATTATGAACAAATAATTTATTTCCAGAGGGTACTATTAGACAGTAAGTGGAAATCTAACATCGCTGCTGTCATCAAATAGAAAATGGCAATTCAGTAAATCTCGTCTGTACGCAACGTTTAAGTGTTCTATTAACTCATATTTTATATGTGAGAGTGATATATTAAAGGGTAATAATCTGGATAAATGCACAGATTACCCGTCTGACAGTTTAACTCGATATATGAAACTAACTTTCAATTTCTTTAAAGTGACTGATAAGATAGCATACAACCAAACAGTAGTGCATATTTTTTGTCAAATTATTAAGAATATTTTTATATATAATACAAAATTGATCCTGTTTAGCATTGTTCCTTTTTTAAACTTATCTTTATCATTTTGCACTTTGAGATACCTTACCATGTAATACTTATTGCTGATGATAGCTCCGAACCTGCAACATTTTTCATATCTTTATAAACCGGTACTTGCTACATAATTTTACTTATAATGAACTAAAAAGAATGTATTCTGATAATGGGCATAACTTAAAGTATAATAAAAAATTGGTTAAACAATAGTAGAAAATAGTAACAAGGTGCACCCCGACATAACCCAGTCACAAGGTAAACTGTTAAGAGTATCTTTAAAACAAATACACAAATGCTATTAAAAAGACAAGAGGGCTATGATGGCCCTGAGTCGCTCACCAGAAACAACTGCTTTTCAGTGTTGGAATGTCAATATATTCTCATATTTAACTTGAGCATAGAATATGTTAAAACAATAATTTGAAAAAATGTCATGACCTGGGACATTTAACTTTAGCTTAGATGGGGCCATTCAAATTAATATGAGCAAACTTGATAAAAGAATTCCTAAGAATGCTACAAAGTTTGATGATCATCTATCAATTATTTCAGTAGGAAATGATGTTTGAACGTTTTTCCTATTTTTAGCTTTAGTGGCCCCTAAAAGGGGCTAATCAAATTAATATAAGCAATCTTGATAAAAGGATACCCAAGAATGCTACAGACAAAGTTTTGTGATCATCCATCAATTGGTTCTGAAGTAAGAGATGTTTAAAGGTTTTTAAAAGCGGCGTATGGTCCCCAAGTAATAAAAAGCGTGTGCCCTAAACGAGAAAACAATGGGCGGAACTAAATAAAATGGAATTTTGAAAGGGGATCAGAGGTTATGAAGCCTGCGTATCACAGATAAGACGTCAAAAGACAAATTTAAAAAGCAGGCAACATATCCTAAGGGTGATTCAACATTATTCAAGATGGAATATTGGAACCACCCAACTAGAAAATGCCGAAAAGTTAAAACTAAAAATATCACAAGCACAACAATAATGTCGTGCTGAACGATCTTCAAGGATCGAAAATATAACATCATTGATTAAATGTACGGGGAGACTTTTTACAGCCGCCACACGGCACAAATAACACGGATGTGATCATAAAATTGATAAATACAGAATCCCTAAAGAAAGCCCCACACGGCAAAATTGAAAATGTTGCAGGCTTGGTTTGATTGAGCCTGTTCATGGACGGTACTGGAAAGTGCGAGTTACCGTCCACGCCCCCTAGCACCGGCTTAAGCAGAATTCAACATTTAAAACAACCCTGTTTTTCTTTATGTTAATTAACCTTACTGCACTCCCGTTGGTAACACTTTGAAGCTTCTACGGTTATATTTATAAAATGAACCTCTCCCGGTTTTTAACAATGAAATAATTAGTCCCGTATTTACTATTCATAGCAGTATGACTCACAAACTCATGGATTTTTTTGTGTACATCTGACCAACTAGTGACTATGTATTATTCCAGTATAGCTCCTGTATGTGGCATAAAACTGTAAATACTTGAAAGGTCCATGAATCAAACAAACATCAACTGAATATTTTCTTAAGCTAAGGGTATAACCAAATTGTTATACACGGAATCCCTAACGAAAGTTCAACTTTGAAAAAGTTGCAGGCTTGGTTCGATTGAGCTTGTTCATGGACGGTATTCGACAGCGCAAGTTAACATGCACACTGACATTTAATTTAATATTATTAAATGATGTTGTAACTCACTTTAAAATTGTATACACTATCTAAGAGCATTT
The DNA here is from genome assembly GCF_026571515.1 of Ruditapes philippinarum. NCBI lineage: Eukaryota > Metazoa > Mollusca > Bivalvia > Venerida > Veneridae > Ruditapes > Ruditapes philippinarum. The sequence continues at coordinate 160,544 of NW_026861386.1, read as the reverse complement.
AGATTTGTTAGGTATCTATAGTGCATAGAACAAGATAAATCAAGTAAAACTGATAGAATGTCTAAGAAATAGAGCAAATTTCATATTCCCTCGTGCACAGGTCCGACTAAACCGAGTGTACGATTTTCATTTGTTATTGTTGTTGTTGTTGTTGTTTTAATGACTCATGTTCTTCATGTCTTTTCCAGAAGTTTATGATGACAACTAGAATCCAAGTACTCTGAAAATACTTAACGACTTATTACAATGCAAATCAAAACAAACAGCTTATTGCTGATTCCTTTATTATCCAGTAAAGAAAATGATGTAAATAAGGAAAGTTTCTCGAGAAATTAGCATTTTGTTATATAATATGAATTATATATACATTATCAGAGAAGCTGTCAGTTAATTAGAGGATACTGGACTGGATTAAAATATAATGTTGCTGCAACTGATTGGTTGGAAATGTGACGTCATGGAAACATGACGTCATTGAATGGTAATTTAAAGGGGGTATTTGCTTTTAAATAAGTTAAAAATAGAATAAAGCCTAGTGCTTAAGAATGATCGACTTTGTTTGTGGTATATTGGCTATTAAGTATTACCAATGATTCTAATATGTCTTTAAAGATCGGAGACATTTATCACAGTTCAACGCTGGTATCAATAATCCCAAATGACCATAAACATACAATAGCACTAAAATAATGGACAACTTGGTGTTATCCTGTTTTGCATTAAGAAATACAGTTGATTCAAACAATGTGACGATTGTTATAGGATAAACCATTAATAAACTAAATACTTCTTTACATATTTTTTTTGGTAGGTTGCTTTTGATATGTTTATGTTTTATGTCAAGAATCTACGCCTTATATATATATATATATATATATATATATATATATATATATATATATATATATATATATATATATATATATATATATATATAACAACATTTTTTTTCTTTACATGTTTATGTATTATGTCAAAGAATCTACGCCTTATATATATATATACACATATGTATATATATATACACAAAGTAAACATGTAAAGAAAAAATGTTATATATATATATATATATATATATATATATATATATATATATATATATATATATATATATATATATATATATATATATAATGTCTTTTTGTTACTATAACAACACTCACAAAGCGTTACTGTAACAGGCGCAATATCGGCTGTATATATTTGGAGATATAATTGGGGAAGGATGTTTTAATTTATGTGCTCTGTGATGAGAGAGGGACCGGTGATATAGGGCCTTTTAGAGGGTGGGACAGTGGGTTTGATGTATATTCAATCTAGTCAATTTGGTATTATTGAATTGTTGGAAATAAGTATAATTCTAACATTCATAAAGTACCTGCAAGATTTAACCGAAATATCAAATGAAATGAATAAAAAAGTAGATATATTATTTAATCATTTGTCTTCAATCTTATATTTTTCATATAAGACGTTATGCAATTTCTAAAGAAACCGCCTCTCAGTTATAACATAAATGTCCCCTTGTCTATATTGAATTCAATATGAAGAAAGCACGCGCGGAAACATCTGAGACATCTGGATATACAAATCTCTTGAGAAACTTCTGTCTCATCTAACGGCATTACGAACACAATAATCTTGCGGTTAATTAGTTCTTTTTAATATACAGAATTATGCTGTCTTTTAAATAAGTATTTTGAAAAGCAATACAGCTTTAAGAGCAAAAATCCCAAGATGACACAAAAAAACATTTTCCCTTCTTAACACAAGATTAACTGAATTGTACTTAAAACAATTATAAAAGATAGCAGTCTACCAAGTTTACTAGGATCTTCATTAAACCTTCTATAATATTTCTAAATCACGCCATTCAGCCGGAATAATTCAACAATAATCACTCATTTTCTCAGAAAGGGACATGATCTATAGCGTGACGTCTGTAGCATATTCTACGAAAAGAACAAATGTAAGTATAATGCTTCTACCACTTCGTTTTCATTTAAATATTCTGCAGTTCTGTCAAAACGATTTGTCCTTCAGTTTTTAAATTAAATATAGGTCATGTAAATTATATTTAGTATGTTTAACAAAACAATAGTAGTGCATAGTATATACAAGGGGCAGGACGTGAAGTGGTTGCACACTTGGTTCAAGCGAGCGAATCGGTTGCAATTATCACTCATGTACAGACTCAATCAAACCGAGTCTGCAATTCTTATGTTATTTTGTTGTGATTAATGCTTCCGAGGGATCACTTTGTTTCCAGAATTTTGACAAAATGGCGAACACGGGTTGATTTTTTTAAACGCGTACACGATTTTTTGCCAGGCAAGTGGGTTTCTTTGTTACTTTGAAGTTCATTAGTATGTCTATTCCATAATGCAATATATATGCCACACTCGGTTAAAGGTCTCAGCATCCTAGATTATGTTTTGACGAAGTTATTGAAGATATAAACTGATCATGTAGATATTTTGAGTTTTGACATGTGACTGTTTTGGTCGGGTTTTCTCCTAATTTATTCGAATTTGTAAGTTTTGAACTGCATTTAACAATAACAAAATATGTTTCTGTCAATGCTGTACAAATGGTTTAGTTCGCAAGTCCGAAGATAGCGTTCAATACACAAAAATATCTTGTTCAAGCACATTTTGGTTGCAGACTTATACTTCACGCATTTTTGGTTGCAAACTTTTTTGTCATTAATGTGGCATCCATATTTTAGCGAGGAATAACTAATCATTTTTTAAAATAATTAGCAATAATTAGGCAATTATACCCGTTCATCTAATAAGACACACACACATATATACAAATTGTGCATGCGTGCAGATATATCCTAGCACAGGGTCTTTCAAATAGGTATATGCTAAATTGAAGTTCAACTTGAAATGTGTTAAATTGTGACTTTGTATGAATTATAATAAAATTCCCCTTGAAATATTAAAAACATTCTGCATTCATAAATAGTAAAAACATAGTGAAAATAGTGAGTCTGACGAAGTTCTAGAAATATATACATGTATAGGAATAAACGTATCATTTAATTATCATTAGAATCATTAATGTTTATTTCATGAAATGAAAATCCAAAGTAAATTTTCACACAACATGTTTAACAAAATTTCAACATGTTTATTCAATATATTTTTGTCTTTTTCATACTGATGATACAAAGTTCAAGAATGGATGTTTCTGACGATGAATCTCTCCTTCGTTGTGGAATATGTGAGAAATCGTTTCGATCTAGATTTGGTTTAACACGTCATCTGGCATCACATGATTCAACGTCATATACATGTGACACATGTAAGAAAGAGTTTACCAACAAACATTCTTTAAATGAACATATGAAACTGCACCTCCCGTTTAAACACCTCTGTTCGGTTTGTGGTAAAGGTTTCATTAAACCCTGTTTGCTTAAACAACATGAAAGGACTATCCACGCAGACATTTCGCCTTATAAATGCTCAACTTGTGGGAAAACCTTAAAAACCGAGCGGTGCTTCAAAGTTCATTTAAAATCTCATTCAGATACTCCCCGCACATTTCAATGTTGTTATTGTGGTCATGAGTTTTCTTACAAAAGCAGCTTGGTTAGACATACGAAACAGTGTAATTCATCAAAAGCACCATTTACCGGAAATTTGAATACTTGTAAAAAATGTGGAAAGTCGTTTAAAGCTGGAAGACTTCTGAAACAACATTTGAAAATACATGAACCTCCAAAATATACCTGCCATGTTTGTGGAAAATCATTCCATTGGAAAAAGTGTCTACGACTTCACTTGAAGGCATGCGTAGTGGAAGAGAAGAGGGATAAGTAAACCTTTAAGACCTAAATACAGAAAAAATGATTTATAGACAATTATCACAGGAGCTGATTATATGTCTTTCATATTTTTTATTTTTTATGCCCCATGGCATATAGTAATTGAACCGTCTGTCCGTACAAGGTTGACCTTATACGTCAAGTTTGTTTTTTCTTAAGCTCTACCTTTACCATTGTCTTCATGCATAATTTACACAATTATTAATCTATACAAAGTACATGACCTGGGCAAGTTACATAGCTAAGGCTTCCATTTTTACCAAGTTATTGCCCTTTTCCGCACTTTGAAAATGAATATTATTAACCTTAATCGGCAAGTTGCATATATCTAAAGTCGTATATTAATATATTTATATATCCATACTTAGGTATCAATACAAAGTACATGATATTGCCAAGTTTTGTAAGTTATAATTTATAACTGTGGCATCCGTTTTCCCCAGTTATTGTTCTTCTCATCACTTTGAAAATAGGCTCTAGTATGGTTAACCTATTCGGGCAAGTTGGTTTTATCTTACATTTCTTTTAATTACTTCATATTTAAATGATCTCTTTCATATTTGGTAAGTAGATACCTAAACACTTTTTATATAACCTTTGTATTTTTATAAGTGTGTCATGTTTAACAGAAACACACCTAAGGTAGCCCTTTAGGTTTGGATGGAGTTGGGGTCACTGGGTTCAAAGTAAAGTCTTGAATATATATATATATATATATATATATATATATATATATATATATATATATATATATATATATATATATATATATATATATATATATATATATATATATATATATATATATTAGCAATGACTTGCCAACTTACATTTTTTCACAATTATAAAACGCAATCACTCTTCAAGTTATATTTTATAACTCTGTTTACAATTATTTCGGCATTTTTGAATTTTCTGAAATAGTGTTACTGTAATGAATCTAAGCCGGGGCATTTGTGTTAAACAAACACGCTCTTTTTATTTGTATTCTTTATATCATTCATGTTTAATCTTTACTAAGACAGAAAATCGCAAGTCGCATTTTCATGATTCATGTTTATTTTCTGATACGATGAGTATTACACTGATTAAACTGAGAAACAAATATTCTTTTATTGGTATTATTTATGTGCTCTATCCGATGATAATTTTATTCCCACCAAAATCATTTCGTGGTACTGCCAGTAGATAAATATATTGATAAATCTAGTCTAATTGATAAAGTTGGTAATTTAAGTCCTTCTGCAAGTAGAATTGCTTAGAAGCTGGTCATATGACTTATACGACCGTGTGACTTAGAAAATGGAACCAAACATAGAATGACGATTATATCGATTACATCATGGTGGAGTCTATAAGTACATGTAACAGTCCTTAGTAAGACAAGTATAACAAGTAAGACACAGTGAATTTCTGCCTTTTATTTATGTAAATAGTTCCAACATAGCATAATTCATGTCTACCTACGTAAAACAATAATTTCAAAATGGTCTCAAATATTGCGTAGTAAGGTAGACGAATTTAATAAAATTCCATGGCTGTTTAGCAACAATTACAACCATTCCTACAAGGTCAGATAAAAACAACAATTACAACCATTCCTACTAGGTGAGGTAAAAACAACAATAACAACCATTCATACCAGGCCAGAAAAAAACAACAACAATTTAAACCATTCCTACTAGACCAGAACAAAAAAACCAACAATTACAACCATTCATACCAGGACAGAAAAAACAACAATTACAACCATTCCTACTTGACTAGAAAAATCAACAATTACAACTATTCATACAAGGCCAGAAAAAAAACAATTACAACCATTCCTACTAGACCATAAAAAGCAACAATTACAACCATTCCTACTAGGCCAGAAAGAAAACAACAATTACAACCATTGCTACTAGACCAGAAAAAAAACAACAATTTAAACCATTCCTACTAGACCAGAACAAAAAAAAAACAACAATTTCAACCATTCATACCAGGACGGGAAAAAAAAACAATTACAACCATTCCTACTAGGCCAGAAAAAAACAACAATTTCAACAATTCCTACTAGGTGAGATAAAAACAACAATTACAACCATTCATACCAGGCCAGAAAAAAACAACAATTTAAACCATTCCTACTAGACCAGAAAAAACAACAATTACAACCATTCTCATTAGGCCAGAAAAAAACCAACAATTACAACCATTCCTACTTGGCCAGAAAAATCAACAATTACAACTATTCATACCAGGCCAGAAAAAAAAACAATAACAACCATTCCTACTAGACCATAAAAAACAACAATTACAACCATTCCTACTAGGCCAGAAAAAACAACAATTTAAACCATTCCTACTAGACCAGAACAAAAAAAAACAACAATTACAACCATTCATACCAGGACAGAAAAAAAAACAACAATTACAACCATTCCTACTAGACCAGAAAAAACAACAATTACATCCATTCCTACTAGGCCAGAAAAAACAACAATTACAACCATTCCTACTAGGTGAGATAAAAACAACAATTACAACCATTCATACCAGGCCAGAAAAAAAACAATGACTATTTGGCCAGTTACAATAGTTACAAGTAAAACATTAGGTATAGCTCATATTGAAAATTACTCATTGTTAGTAAAAAATTCCAATGTACCTTTGTCAATAAATGCAGAAAGATCATTAACCTTATATCAAATAAGTAAAGTCGGAAACATGTTTGTAAATCACAGCATCAAGTCAAATTGACTTTTCTAATGTTTATCATATTTCAAAGCCATAATTATGTATTTTAATCAAAGCACTAAGTTTAAATTAAACTTGCATGTTAAACATGGCACAAAGTAAAAACATGTACATTAATTAAAGCTATGTAAATTAAAACACAAACTCAAATGCCTTTATGTTAATCATAGCACAAACTCAAAAACATGTATACAAAGTACAGTATATGTATATTATTGTGACTAATAGTTATCTACATGAATGTTAATCAGAACACAAAGGGAATGTATGTGCTCAAAGTATTATCTTTATGTATCTTAATATCAAAACAATTTCAAATATTTGTCTTAATCGTAGCATAAATTTCAATTTTAATCAATCATATACCAAAGTAAAAGATGTGTATTTTAATCACAGGAAAAAAATCAGATGTGCACACGATGATGTTAATCACAGTGTTAGATATTTACATATATGTTTACAAAAAACAAATTTGTAAGTCATATAGCTCTGCATGTTTGTGTCAATAGCAGCAAAATGCGTGTAGTTTATACCGATATACCGATGATATTACAATAGCAAAGAAAGGTATGCTTGCCACGCTATTCTATTTATCAATATCGATTTGACATGAACATTCAAATACGATCACATCAGTCATAACGTAATACTATCACCATTTTGCATCGAAAAAGTTGCATCATTATATATAAAACCACTGTAAAAAGTATTACTTTCATAAATATCGTTACGCAAATACCAAAACTATGCCAGTCATAGTAATAAACTTGTCTATTATACAATAGCAACTCCAATTAATATTCCAACTCAAAACCATTCAACTATGCAAAAGTCAAAAAGTTTTTCATTCAGGCTTCCATAGAAGTAACAGGCATTTCATCGCTGTTAAACAGTTGATCATTTAGTTAGTTCATCTAATAATTTTTCGGAAATACCCTGTCTTAATGAAGGTAATATTCTAGATTCGTCGACTTTATAGTGTGACCGTACAGGTTGTACGCCTCTTGGAATATCATTAAGTTTTCTAACAGTTCCGTGCTTTGGTACGCCTCCTCTCCTTTGATCGAATTCATGATCCCTGAAATAGAATTTCAAAATTATGAGAACTACATAGTTAACTTTAAACCACTGTTGAAAATTTACATTTTATTATAATTATATAGAGGTTAAGAACACCTTATTTCGTGCATTAACAAAAGCAAAAGCACGAGGTCACATTTAAGCAAGATTATGTAGGTGTTTATGCACAAAAATGTGCATTAGTTCTTATCTTGAGTTAAAGTATTAGTCCGATCTGGTAATAACGCCTTTCGTTGCTGTTTGTATAAAGAAATTAATTTTGTAATGATTTAAACGCGCGAGCATATAAATGTCATTCGACATTTATATTTGTAAACAATGAAAACAAACCTGGTGATTATTTCTGATATGCGTGAGTCAACATTATATCCAACCATCGGTATTTTTTCAAACTTGTTGGCCGTCATGACGTCTGGTATTTCATAGCATCTCGATTTTGACGTCTTCATTTGAAATGATCTGCAAAAAACATGATATTTGGTTTAAAATATATTAAAGCATAAATCAATTTGTTGATAAATCATTTATAAACATACTTACGGCTGAGTGTCGACATCTCTTAATCGTCAACTATTGGTGTATTTTTGTATAACAATGTTCCAAAAATATTATTAAAGCATAAAATCAAGTAAAATCAATTTACAAAAAGTATTCTTTACCGTTCCGGATTGAGTCTCATGCATGTAGCTGTGATATTTTTACTCATATCAGAAGGTAGTGTGTTGCCTGATGGAACTCCGTGGTTATTTTGCGACCTTTCTGCCAATTCTCCCATGAAATTTTCTGCCACAAGTGTTGATACGGCGCGCAATTGTACGTTCCAGTTTTCACCATTGAATACAACATCACATGTGCATCAATACTGCATACTAAACCTTCAAAAGTAACAACGAGGTATGCCTTTGACATACTGTGAAACAGGCGGAAACTTTGTATAATCGTAATTCTCCATTAGCCAGTTTCGAAAATTAATACTGCGATAACATCTTTCAAAAGCAGAAATCCCCGGCTTGTCTTCTGCCTCATGCCATTGTCTGAACAGCTTGCAAAAGTTTGCTTCGAAATAATCGCCATTTGCAATCATTACTGATTCCACTTTTTCGCTAAACATTGTACGTACATAGGGGTCACTTTGCTGATGCATTATTTTTCCATCATGTTGTACTTCTAGCATAGCAGGCGCCAGATCGGTTTCTCCGGTATTTGCAACTTTCTTCCAGGCTTCAATATGTACGTTGCCTAATCCATGGCGAATTAACTTTGATTTCAGATTAGTACGCAAATGTGTTCCATCTAATATACGAACTTCAAGTTGTTGTCTTTCCTCTACGTACTCTGGTGAATAAACTGGCGAAAACGTTATTTCATTCGTTTCATTTTCAATATATTCGTCACGTTTTATGACAATTTGCTTCTCAACATACGAACTTTTCAAACCATTGGTCCTCAGAACATGGCCATGTGCTTCTTGCATATGCAACAGACAACACGTCTTTAGGATAGCTACGTTTTTGAATTACATTGACACATAACGTTTTCAAGGATGTAACGTTTTTCTTTCGACACTGCCTCTTGGGAACAGTAACACTCGAAGTAATGCCAATAACTGAGCAAATTTTGTTAATTTTTTCTGTTTTTCGAAGGTTTTGACTAATCTTAATGCCATGTTTTAAACCTTTTATGTTAAGATATTTGACTATTTCATTTAGTTCCTGACCAGTGAATTCTGAATTCATTACAGTTGCCGATTTAAAAATGGTCGATATTTCAGTATGACTTTTATTATGCCACTTCTTTCTTTTAGTTTTTACAAGAGTTTTTTGTAAAATTGTAAAATCTTGTTCATTCATCTGAATTGTATTCAGAACAGGACTATCGACATGGGGTGCGGAGAGTGAGCTTTCAGTTACTTCTTCGCCTTCATAATTCCTGCTGCTATTAGTATTCTGACTATTGTGGACATCTGAATTATTCTCTTTTGTCTGTGATTCCAATGTCTCCAGTATAGAAAGAACATCTTCTTCAAGTCCAGCTGAATCAGATATTCCGATCTCATTCAAAACATCATGTGATTGTTTACAAATTTTCTTATGCAGAATTTCTATAGGCGTCTCCACAGGCAAACATTTGTTTTTATTATGTACCTGAAAGTATGATTTTATTGCTTTAATTTCACCATCGTCCATAATAACGGCATCAGTTACTTTACTGTATTCTGGCTCATTAAATAGGCTTCCAATTTTTATAAGAAGTTCCCTTTTACTTTTCTTTTTTATTTCCAACCATACCTGCCGCTGAAGAGCAAATAAAGTCAAAGGTTTTCCGTACTTATCAACATCCTTTAACTTTGCAAATTGTCCATCAAAAGTCGTACACGGTACATGGACATTATAATTACTGCATGCGTTCATAACTTCATCAAGAATTCTCCTTGCTGTACTCATGGTAAGGCTATAACCCTTGAACAAGTAAGTAATTGGCATACCGTGTCCTATTTCCCTGTGCCATGTTCTAGACATATCACTTAAAAGATAAACTAACACTTCAGATGCCATTGGTTTTTCATATGTATGTGCTTCATTTATGTTCTTTATAGCTTTATGCATATTTTGCACAAGACTGTCTAAACTCATGTTAAAAGTGTTGATTGTAAATGGATCTTCCTGTTGCTTGTAATACATATTGTCTTTGGTTTTATAGCTCCGCGGAGAAGAATTAGCAGTAACTGAAGCAAATTCACCAATGAAATCTGCTTTTGATATGTCTTCTTTTATATCTGATTTCATCTTCATCACCTTGTCTGATATCTTTGTCGGTCTTGAAGGACATTCATTGTAGTAAACATGTTCAATCTCTTCAATTACAGACTTGTACAAATTTTTGTTTGATTTTAAACGGAAAACAGTCGTTGATTGGGGACTCCAGCTTACGTATAAATGTTCATCAGCTTTCAGTACATTTGCTTCCAAGCAGTTTTGAATCATGTGACGATTCTTTACCTCGTAGTATACCGGTGTAGCTCCAACATAGACGGAAAATGGACATTTTAATTCAACTGATATCACATTCGTCCCATCTCTTAAGCTTCCATCTGGTGATATGATCATCAATTTTTTACCCTCTTTATTTTCAATAACATAAGCTCCTTCCTCATGAAAAGTATATTCTGGAAAATAAACAGGCATGACCTTACTAACTAGAGTAGCAATGGCATTTATTTCATTTAAAGTCCCATGGTCGAGCGCTTTCTGCAGGCCTTCGGGTTTTTCTGTCTTTTCTAATCTACACTCACAATAAGCTTCATCAAAATATGCTTTTTGAGCAGAAAGAGATTCAAGACCTAAAGCTTTATAGGCAACGCTTCCAGTAACTTTTACATCTTGTCTCCTTGAAAACCACTGTTTGCTTCTTTGTTTGACGAATTGTAACGGGATATCTTTTTCATCTTTAAAAATGTCGTTCTTTAATTCTTCTGGGGATCTAAGTTCCCTGTAATTTTTTTGCACAGTCATATTGCATCTTTCATTTTTAAACTCATCCTCACTCATGTTTGCTGATGCACATGACATCATAATGACATCAATAACCTCCAAAATTCCCTTAATACATATGTTGATTTGATACAGCAGAGTTTTAATCTTATTGACTACAAATTTATATTTTCCGTCATGAGTCTCCTCTAGCTTTTTTTCAGTACTCTCGATGTAAATGGCCTTCTTACAGTGTATTATTCGTAAAGATTTGATTACGGTACTCAGTGTATAAATTACTGACTTACTACTGCTAACAAAAAATGATTTGTCAATTAAAAGACATTTCCCGAAACACTCGTTAATCTCTTCCCTTTTCCATCATACTTTCTATTAATGTCTTGATAAGTTTGAAGTTTTTGTAAACAGTTTTATGATACTTTTTCTTAATATCTTCAATCCGTGGTTCGTCTTCTTGAAAATTAAGGAGAAAAATGTCGCAGAAATTTGGTGTTAATTTTCTTTCCATCATACATTATAGCAAACGAGGTATCTTTTCATTGATTTGTTCATAGATATTTTTGTTTTTTCAGAATCCCAGGTTCAAGGTTATCACTATCGGAATGTAAAATTGATTTTGGTTTTGAAATCACTTTGAACTCTGTCTGATGGAACAAGGCTAAGTTTAATACCAGATGATGACGGATTATAAGTAACCCATTGGTGCTTTTCCTTCTTTAGACATGACCGTGGTGTGCAAAACCGCGCATAAATCTAATAAATTGACCTCCCAATAATTTCTGTCCAGTCCAAAAAAATTCTTTAGTTTCTTCTGAATATCTCATCCCAGAAGTTGTTTGGCAATCATGCCAGTGCAAAGCGTCTCTGAATAAACAATATGAAATACATGATGTTGAAAATTTTCCATCTTTAACCAATCGTGTTAAAAGAGATTTTGTTTGCTCGATCTCATTTTCTGGAGGGGTGCATGTGTCATTTCCAGAATCTATTAATGAAAAGTTAGCATCTTGTTGAGCATTGTCTAATTTTGAATTTTTTAACAGACATGACTGTGCTTCATTTTCAAATTCCAACATTCTTCTTGAATTTGAGGATAGTGTGACTTTGTCAATATTAACTGATTTTAAGGTACTAGTAGTCTTCCGAAAGTACTTTATGGTACATTTTCTTTTGGGGGTTTTAGACGGAGAAAATGTCATGTGCCTTTTTAGAGAGAATTTGCACTTGATGAAATTAGGTGTTGAAATGGTGCATTGTTTTTTAAATGGAATATAGTTGTGTTTATCTTCATCATTTTTTCTCCTCGATGTCCTTTTTTTCTTGTTACAAAGTCTTAGGACCTTTTTATATCTTGGCATGATTTACTGTAAAGGAAAAGAAAAACAAATCAGCAACAAACAGCTTTCATTATTGTTCGTTTTTTAGATTTGAAATAAGTTTGATTATATGGTAGTAATAAACTATATTAACATTGACACAAGGGCATTATCCATATGTCAACAATTCACATGTTTCTTTTTTGTTCCTTTTTGTTGACCAATCGAAACATCTTCCTAATTCCCTAACTCGGAACAATGACTTTAAGTAGTTTTGTCACGTATCAGTCAATGTAAATAACCAATCATATATCAGTTATATTATGATCTAATAATCAAAATCATCTTTAGAATACCCATTGACATATGATGTGCATCAAATCCGAAATATTGTAAACAAGCATGTCATTTTAACTTTTGGTTTGTAAAAATATTTTAAGTATATTTACATACTTTATGTCTAAAGCAACTTCTGATCTTTACATAGGAATCATACAAATTAACATTTCTTGTGGTTTTGATAAACTTTGGAAATTTTGCCGAGTAACATCGTATTTATGCACATGTCCTTACGTTTATGATGAAAATAATGCATTTACATACATCAGAACTCTCACATACGTTTGGTTTGTATGTAGTTTTCATTTGCATTTTACATATGATGACATATTTTAGAATTAAAGTATCAATAAATATTTGTCTATATATGCTATTATTTTTTACAGGCATTTACTGATGATTATTGTATTGAACTGACACCATGTAATTTGAAACATAAACTGCATAATTGTTGTAGCAATAACATGTATAAAAAACAAGTAACAGAACATAAATGTCAATAATTGCCATTGAAAATAGGTTAATAAATATAACCTTTTACACTCCTTTTGCAAAGTTTTACTATGGATTTTAATAAAAATAAGAATAAGTTTGCAACCAAAAATGCGTGAAGTATAAGTCTGCAACCAAAATGTGCTTGAACAAGATATGTTTGTGTATTGAACGCTATCTTCGGACTTGCGAACTAAACCATTTGTACAGCATTGACAGAAACATATTTTGTTATTGTTAAATGCAGTTCAAAACTTACAAATTCGAATAAATTAGGAGAAAACCCGACCAAAACAGTCACATGTCAAATCTCAAAATATCTACATGATCAGTTTATATCTTCAATAACTTCGTCAAAACATAATCTAGGATGCTGAGACCTTTAACCGAGTGTGGCATATATATTGCATTATGGAATAGACATACTAATGAACTTCAAAGTAACAAAGAAACCCACTTGCCTGGCAAAAAATCGTGTACGCGTTTAAAAAAATCACCCCGTGTTCGCCATTTTGTCAAGTTTGCAACCGATTCGCTCGCTTGAACCAAGTGTGCAACCACTTCACGTCCTGCCCCTTGATATAGTCAGACACAGAATGTGATTTTGTACAAGTTTAAAAAGTAACATATTTATCCCTCTACTCTTTTGTTACTAAGTTCAATACATTTACTTTACATGTGTTTGACTTTCTTAACTGTCAAATAATTTTAAACGTATTTATGAATACTAACATTTGACCATTTAAAAAGCGTAACACTGTTGTGTTTAATGTGTGAGCATTATCTCTTTTCATCTCTCAAAAAAATAAAAAAGTGAGGGGTCACTTCGCCTGCCTGAGTTAAAAGAATTGTTAGGCAAACGATTACAGATAATAAAGTTATTGTTTATAGATAACAGAGTCGTGAAGACAAGAACGTCTTGTATTAACATTGCATGGCAGCCTAACAAAAAGAGACAACTTTGTCAAGTTTAATTACTTCCCTACATCAGAATTCTATAAGGCAATGTTAAAGCGATATAATTCCAACACTATTTAAGTGTTATTGTAGACAAGAGGAACCCATTGGTCTTATTAATGATAAACTCAACCATTTGAATGCAAGTGTAGCATATCTTCTAGGCTAAACAAATATAACGACAATTCGTTCGAATAGTAAATGTTCTGAAATGTTAAGAACGTTTAAAAATCAACAAATTTCTGGAAAAAAGTTATCCGTCGGAAGCACTAAAAGCAACAAAATTGCATGAAAATTGTAGACTCGGCATGATTGAGTCTGTATATGAGGGATAATGAAAAGTAGTACATCCCTAGCACCAGATTGAGCGTTACCCAAAGTCTTAATAGTGTAAGACACAATGAGTTCCAAATATCCCTTTTATGAATTGTTTTAATAATGTATGCACATATATCATTTACCTCTGTGTTCGTTGTTACGGTATCTTAAATAAGAAGAAAGTTTGATGAATATTATGATCATATATTATCATCAGTTGACAATTAAAAAAAAAATATTTTTTTTGTTGTTGTTGTTTTTGGTTGTTCTTTGTTTCTTTTTTTCTGTTGTTGTTTTTCAGCCAACAATTTGTTTGCACATTTAAAACTTATTATTCCTAAACATTCTGCATAAAATAGTGAAATAAAAACATTTGTCGACAATCCATTAACCTATTAGCAATAGTTATCCATTCCTTAACTGATTAGAATACCAACTTGCTGCATTCAAAGAATGGAAACTGGAAGCAATTCTGTGTGCATTTCTAAGGCACCTTATCTACAACATCGACAATACAAGAGATAGCTTAATTGGTATAATTGGTATAATAACAGTTCATTAGCGCTTCTTCATAATTATTCTTCCTTCGACAGTCTAGCGATAATAATTTGTTTTCATGTTTTGAGGTCACACACGCGTCTGCCTCACAATGAGAGTAAGAGGACGGAAATACATTTATATACGTATGTTCGTTTCTGGCGACGATCTTTCTATGTTTCGTACTTGATGCTTATTATTTAACTTTAAATTAGCCTTTTTCCAATTTAAAAACAGCATTATTTAAATCGGGGCTTAATGGATATCTGGCATATATCTAATGTTTAATTATCACTGTCCTCTATATTATACTCGTATACATAGAAAATCTGAAATAGATGTCATATAATTTACTAACTCATGTTACAGGATGGACAAATGGACAAACAGATTAAATTTAAAATTCAAATAAGAAGAACATAGGGAATTCAGACTTCAACAGTTTTATGCAAAATAGATTTTAGATAAGTTGTTTCTATGTTGATTTCTTAAAGTAAAAACATGTTTAGTTTATATTACATAGAGGTTGTGTTGCATTTGAATTACAAAGAGACTATGTTGTAATTATCAATATTTTCTAATATCCAATTCGATCAAAGTAATCTTTAATGAAATATATCTGTTCGTGTTATTGTTTATAGAATTTCATGTTTAACAGACGCATTACCGATAACTGATATTCTAAACATCTTTTAAATGCATCATGTCAGAAAGATTGTAAAAAAACTTCTATTCTGGAATTACTAGCCTAAACATAACAAATTTATATGCATAAAAATATTAGAAAGACACTAAGATCTGATATTTGCATGACCTTGATGATTATCAATAAATGTGTTGTATTATTATAACTTGTTAAACCGAGCAGAAACCGAGCAGTATATTTTCTTCGCACAAAAACTAAAATCGTATAACCATTGTGAGGCAGCCAAACTAATCGTTACATGATAAATGATGTTATTTCCTTTAAAAAAAAGATGTTTGTTAGATGATACTAAATTAGGGGGTGGTTGAGGGAAAGATATTTGGCAAAACAGACAACAATAGTATAAAACATCTTTAATTGGAGTTGCGTTATGGTGAACTGTCTTTTGATAAATAATTTGATTAATAAAGAAAAACTAGCAGTTGTATTAGAAGTTATCAGTTACGTGAGTGTATTCACAAGAATATCAGGGAAAACGTGATCATCGGAAACATTTTGAACAGCAAAATTATAAGAAAAATGCAGTCTTGGTTTGATTGATGGATAATTAAACAGTGCAACAACCCTGGCTGCAAGAAATTAATGTGATAAATAATATCGTCAGGGAAAAGCGGCGTTCAATATACTGCAAAAGTATCAAAATTGAATATTTAAGAAACACGGCATTATTTAAAGTTTGCTTAAAAGCTGCTAATAAACATGTACCTTACATGTCCACATAACAACGGCTATTAAAAGCATATTTCAGAAATCATTTATTTTTAAATGGCATGATCTGCATAGACCGTAGCTTAAGGAGCGTCGACGGGAGCCTGCAATATGGCTTTGTCGATCAAGCATTAATGTAACATTTCTCTTATGTGGTGTTTTAAGCGACAATTAAATTTTACAATATAATCATTTCTTTAATATTTTAAAAAAAGAGAAGAAGTGCAGTCTGTTTTAGTTTAAAAATCCACAGATTTGTTAATGTATGTTTATTCATTTTTAAATATAACTGCTTTTATACATATATCACGAAATGTTTTGGTTATCATTTGAATTAACTTCAGTAGTGTATGAAAGCTTTGGTCTGATTCAGTGCATGTCGCCCCTCCTTGTTGATGTTTGTTTTCATATTTTGATGATTGTATCTTTGTTTTTGCTTCAAAACAGAATGATCATCGTCACGTGATATGTTATAAACACATTGATAGTGACATTGATAAGAATAACGATAATGAATTACACCAACTCTCGCGATGTCTCGAATGGGTCAGGCAGACGACAAACCAAATACATAAATCATGATCGTTACACTAATTTTGTCTCCTTATATGGCATGATATAAATTGCGGGGGTGTTTGTCTGGAAATTATTGAAATATACCGAATATCTTTCTACAAACCCGATCAATAAATAGACAATAAAGTTCCTACAAAGGCGTCAAATTGACAGCGAATGAGCACCAAATGCACTGAGTAAAAACTTTTATAACACTCATTTAATTGAAATTGGATAATAGTCACGACATTGTGGAGAACTCTTTAGTTTGTTTTCACAATTTATTAATATCCTTTATCATCCCATTCGTATGAATATTGCCATTTGTAATATTTATGATAATTCACTTACATTTACCTTATGCAAACAAATGTATCATTAAATGATAAAATGCAGTATATTTTCTTTTAGATTTTCATTCTAATTCCTTTTTGTGTATTTCGTTTCTTATAATAATCTCACGCGCCCACTATTTAAGTACAATATATTCTGATAAACCTGTCGGCTTTGTGAGCCGATATGATGACAACTGAAAAAGCTAATATGTTTTGTAAAAATGAACTCAAAAAGTAGGAAGAAAGTAGAAAAAATAAATTAGTTAAGCCGTTTTTTTCGTTTACAACTGTCTTTGAAACGCTAGAAAACAATCCTTGGGGTATATAATAAAGGTTGGAAATCAGGATGAGCTATCGGAAGCAATAATAACAACAAAAATACTTAAAAATTGCGGATTTGGTTTGTTTACGTATGTTCATGAGGGCTAATAGTAAAATGCAACATCCTCACGCCACTGTAACCCCACCAGCACCGACTTGAGAGGTGTTTAATCTACTTGGCTGTTTTCAGTCTAGGTTGCGATTATTGAACGTCACTTTTCCTTGTTGATCTTGTTTGTCATATTCAATACTTAATGTGCTGAAATTAATGATCACAAAGGACCAGATAAATTTAACACAACTGAAGTGAAGTACGGGAGTAAGTTTTAACAGCTGTTCCATGAAACTTGAACCTATTGATGTGAAGTATAGAAATTTGAAGAAAAAAAATATGATAATAAATCCAGAATAAAGATAAATGTCTATATACTGTCTTAACGATAAGTAACAGTACAATGTACTGACGTTTTATTTCAATATTGCTCACTTTGTTCATAAATTTTTGTTTAATATTACGAATGGTTTTAGTGATGGAGTTTATATGAACTCTTTAAAATTATGTTATGGACTGTTTTGTACTGCAGTTAACGTAATAAATAAAACCATTAATTTTGTCAAATATAATCAATTTAGAAAAAACACAACATGCAGGCATTTTGTATATAATTTACCAATCATTTTCTTAATAACGTCAGTGTTTTTAGCTTGACAAGAAACCTGTTTTATTTCAGTATTGTCAAATCTCATACTTGTGTCTTACCAATTGGAAGTTGTCTGTGTACACGTACATATGAAAGTATAAAGAATGCCAATCAGTAATATTGGGCGTTTTGCTAGGACAAGAGTGGTTACTGTAAACAACAGTCATCGCCACAAATAACTGGTGAAATCAGAACTCAACATTTTGTGAATTTTTTTTTAAAAAGGATCATTCGCAAGTGTCTTAATACCGCGATGAGCAAATGATTACTCTAGCCATGTTAATAACACGCTAGAACACTTCAAAAGTAATTTATCATCCAGAAATCTAAGACCTAATCATTATCAGATAAAACGACCATGATTGGGAAGAACCGATAGTGTTTCACAGCTTCTTGTTGCTTGATTTGTAGTGTGCAATTCTTTAATGATGTCGTGAAATGCATTGAATTTCATCGTGTAACCGACCTGTTTGAAATAAACAAATGGTTAAGCTTTCTTTTATGATTAGACGTCGTCCCCAGAATTCGATGTTATAATTGTGATACAAGTTTCCATTTAAAAATATACCTAATACATTGTATATTTATTATTGTTTGTAAAAATTAGTTATGTTTGATAGAAAGAAAAAAGACTGTTTTAGAACCTTAGAAATAAAATATAGTTTAAGGTTTCTTTTGTTTTTTATCTTGATTATTCTACTGCAATTATTACAACATGCATTGCCTATATTACAATATATCGCAATCCTGGTATCGCCATATCGCACCCTTAGACACGTTAATCGTTATAATTAATTTTTCAACATTTCATATATCGGTATATAGAGTTGGTTTCCATGGCTTGATAGTATTTTTTCAATTTGTCGTCCATTTTTGTAATAAAAATTAATTCCATTCCACTGTTCACACATTTAATATTTTCAATGTTAATATAAAGCAACTGAAAATGGTTAATTCGTACAAAGGTATAAAATGAGTAATATAAAAAATCATAATGTGGAGCGTGTTCATGGTTGGAAATTTGATATTTAACAAATCGTCGTTCACTTCGTCAGGGGGAAAAGTTCTCCCAGGCTTGATATAATTTTCTTTTTGAAACAGCTTAGATCATTGGAAGCCTAAATCAATCCTACAAGGAACAACATATGTCAGTTAACGATTATCAAGCGAAAAGCGGCATTACAGACGAGCATTTTTATAAAATAAAACTGTATAAATGTACGATTATCCAATGAAAAGTGACATTGCAAACTGCAGTGTTATAAAAAAGATGTTCCACATAATTACTTACAACATAGATATCTTGTAATAAAACATGTTTAATAAAGATGTGCTTAAGCACGAAATGATTATTAAATGATTTGAATGACATATCGTTAAACTAGAGAGAGAGGCCCTCTTCGAATGGAATTACAAATGTCCCGTTCATATAGAAGTTAATATTACAATTTTTCATAAAACCTAAACTATATGGACAAAACATCCTTAAGCACGGAGTCAAGTGCGTTTACATGAGAAAAGATTTCATACAATTTTAAATGTTCACGTATCTATGAATATTTGTTTTGTTACATTAACAAGTGGTAAAGAGGAAATCAAAATATACATTCACCATTTACAACACTACAACAAGAGGTATTTAAGTGTACATACATCATTCTTTGTACAAATGTCTTATGTCTACATTTATCACTATTTGGTAATAGACAAATGCTATAAAATGGAAATATCATGATGGGTGGAAATGGACAAAATAAAATGAGAACTTTATAGTTCATCAAGAACGACAAATTTGAAAATATTATAGGATAAGTTTGATTTAGCATGTTCACAGACGGTTATGTTATTATAATAGTCCAATCTATATCGATTTGTTTAAATCGAAAAGATCTGACTTTATATATATATTTGTATTCAAACTTGAGCTTATTTTCATATAGACTATTTTCATAGTTATATTTTAACTTTATAGTTATAATTATATTAATTTTGCAAACAAATCTGAGTTTTTACTTTGACCAATCTATTTATAGATATTTTTAATTTAAATTCGATTTATACCTAAAACTGCATACTTTTAAACAGATTTAGTATAGATCTTAAAAGGAATAAATTGTATTGCTAACGTCAGCACATTGTCATGAACGCACGTCGATTTTGGATTTTAAATCTATGGTATATTTAACTTTGTCGTTCTGTAATTAACATTTCAGAGATGCTGAAAGTATTTTTCTGACTAGTAACATATAAATTAAATTGAAAATAACATTTTCTGATAAAGAACCTTACGAAACCAACTAACAGACATTCGTGACATTATGCTAATTTTTCCATTGTCAAGCTGAGATAAATTAGTTGCATATTTCAAAAGACTATTTTAATGGCGATTGAACAATAATTGATAATCAAAAATGTTTTGGATTGAAACGATTTAAAAAGCATAAAGATTCAGTCACACTTTTCATAACCAAAACATTATCGATATTTTGAAGGATATTTAAAAAAAAACAAATACAGGGGTTTTTGATTTCTTAGGACTTTTATTATGACATTGAAAACAAATATGACCAAATGTAAAGTTATTTTAATTGTATCTGAACACTCACTTTTTACTCTTGGATGGACACAATATCAGTTGAAACCAATAAGTTCTTATAAGGGCTAATTAAACACTTCAAACGGGAAGTAGTACATTTGTTTTAGTTTAAAAGATTAAATAAAGTAATCACTATTTAGTATATACCTGTTGTATACACAAATCAATACGGCGTTGTACTAATTTGGCCTATCACATTAAAGTAACATATATATTTTCTTGTAAATCAAACTTGTTTGTCTAAGCCTTACACTCGCATCACCCTTGCTTATATGTCAAATTATGCAGACAGAATCAATTTTCAGTAATGTCCTCTAGTACATAACTAATTAGAAAAAAAAAACAGGCTATAAAATACCCATTAGTGATAGTGGTTATTTAATAGTCTAGAAAATTAGTTTGTTATTTGAGATGTCCGGTTCGGTATAATTAAAATAATATTGCAAATGTAGATATATTTTGTTTTCTAGTTTTTACATCTGTTAACACATATTTTGGCCATATCTCGTCGGTCACTCAATCTCAATGGCTTACTTGGATAAATGGTGATATAAAATTTGTTTCAAAAACATTTCTGTATTGAAAAAAAATAACTGCGAGAAAAATCAGTGAAATGTTAGGTCGCAGTTTCATTAAAACCAATCACTACAAAATATGATGATTAAAACGTTGTGACACAATTTGACTGGCATTATGTCTGCAATTTTAAAATACTAGAAAAAAATTCAACGCAATTATCTTACTGGCTGGATTAATTCCGGTAGCATCGCTACAATGTTTATATTGCCATTATATTAAGTATTATTTAGCGTCTCAAAGATTGAATTCCGTTATATTATAACTTGACGTCAAACTTGACTAAATGATCTTGAAACACGTTTTTTACAGCAACATTAATTGCACAGATGGAGATTTAACACATTTAGATCAATGTGATATAATACATTTTTGTCATAGATTATAAAAGGCAATTTACATCTTTGGATTTGATATCAATTGGCAATATAAGTGGTGTTTTCCTGTAAGAAAGTTTTAAACAACACACGGGAGAAATGCATGAACAAGTGAGCAGTAATTGTTGACACCTGTAGATAGTCTATTGACACGTGCGTTTATATCGTGAATTAACATTATCATAATTCTTCAAAATAACCTGAAAAGTTAAATTATATACAAATTAAAAAAAAACAAAATATTTTGTATTGATATAAAAATGACATTTAATTCTAAGTGAAATATAGGTCTGATTAATGTATTGTACAATTCAAATACTGACCTAGAAATGTAGTAAAATTCACGAAAGAAACAATGACAAACCGGAATCCGTAAAGGACGGCAAAATTAAAAATGTTGTATGCTGGGTGGGTTGAACGAGCCTGAAGTGATAATTATAAGCTACTGTCCACACCCTAGCTTAATTTAACAATTAACATTCATATATACTTTAACATGAAAATTTGTGAAATTTTGAATATGCATATATATGAATTTGATTTAAAACAGCCCCAAATTAACGCTAAGCATTAGGCATTAAGTAGATTTGAACTGTAGTCAGATGGGTTATACATTTTTGTTTATCGAATGCATACACACATTTAACATTATGAATATTATTATAATACACATTGCGTTTGTGATTTTAGTCAAAATCATACAAGGAACCATGAATGACTAAATGCATTTACCAACTTGACATGAAAAATAATGTCAGTTCTCCACTTGAACTTTCCAACCATCATAGCTTTATTCACAGTTTAAAAATGTTCACCATCAAATAAATATCTCTTTTCCAAATAAATGATCAATTTCTAGAAATTATCTACGAATTTGTGAGCGATGCATTTAGAATTTTTAAAATCTGTCTGTTGCTAAAATTATGGTTGCAAGCTGTGGCATATCGCTAGGCAACTGACTACGTCATGTATTTTTATAGGAATTGATTTTTGCTAGCTTATTGCAAGAGAATTACAGAAACTTTTTCAGAAAATAAAATAGAAATGTTTATAATGGCAAAAAAGTTGATGTACATCAAACGTAAAGCTACTATTGGAAATTGAAGTTTTCTGATATAAAAGAAACAAGCATTTGATAGTATTGCAGGCAATACAGTAGTCCCCTACCGGTCCCTCAAAAAGTTCTTTAATTGTCATACACTCCTGTGTATTGCCATTTATAATGAATTTGAGGATGAAGTCTGTATTTGAAAATATCGACCACAAAACATTATAAAATAAGTTTGTCTATATCACAGTAATGTGTTAAGTTTCCATGCTTAGTAAGGAAATTATGTTTATACAACCTTGTCATATTATTACGATGTGGGATTTTAAAGGTAATCCTATAAGGAATGAAGAAGTTGGAGTGAAAATACCAGTTTCTCGAAAAAAATCTAAGTTCAAGGGGACATAATTCTGGAAATAGTCTTGCTAGAGTATTTAACCTTCTCAAAAATGTCAAGTGATAATAAGAAACATATATATGAAGTTTGAAGTAGATACATTAGGAAATAAAGAAGTTATTTAAAAAAGACAACATTTTTTTCCCCTAAAAAATCTAAGTTCAAGGGAGGTAATACTGATATTTTTTGTGCTAGAGTTATAAACCTTGTCACATATGATGTGGTTGATGACCAGAAACTTATATTTAAAGTTTGAAGTAAACACCTTAAGAAATAAAGAACATATAGTGTAAAAGCTGAAAAATTTAAATCAGAAATCTTGAAATTCAGGCTATTTGTTGCCATAGCAACCAGAATTTTCAACATAAGAAGAAAAGAAAAAGATGTGCATAATCTCCAGACTGCCATCTACCCATATTTAAAGTTTCATAAAAATATTTTCAGTACTTTTTGAGTTATCACTGGATCCAGTTTATGTGTTAAATTTGCCATATTTTCAGACTATTTGTTGCCATAGCAACCAGAATTTTCAACATAGGAAGAAAAAAAAAAGACGTGCATAATCTCCATACTGCCATCTATCCATATATCAAGTTTCATAAAAATATTTTCAGTACTTTTTGCGTTATCGCGGGATCCAGTTTTGTGGACGGACGGACTGACAGACTGACAGACAGACAGACAGACAGACGGACAGACAGACAGACGGACAGACGGACGGAGGGTAAACCTAAAGTCCCCTCCGGTTAAACCGGTAGGGGACTAAAAAACCGTAAATACACTTATATATGAGCTTATTCGTGTAAGTGTTATAAACGTGCAACAGATCTTTCAACCAAAATGCATGATTAATTATACATTTTTCCTATTTCGGTTTTTTCACATTTTAACCAGATTTACCAACAAATTAATGTTGGAGTGGCTGGCTTGCAGCTGGACGGAAGCCTATTTCCAGTTGACTCAGCCAAATGTTTCCAGACTGATTGTTATTGAGGGCATATTACTTGTATATGTCATTTGCTTATAATTTGCATAAAATGAAAGCATTTCGCACAATTGTGTCTGCACTGGTTGCCTTTCGGTAAGCAAAAAAGACAGTTCATGATAAATATGCCATCCCGAGAAATGCTCATGTGCTGAAGCAGTGAAATAACTTACTTATCTATATATGTCATATTTTTGGGGCGTCCGTGGCCGAGTGGTTAAGGTCGTTGCCCCTGACCGCTGTGGGTTCGAATCCCGACAGGGACTTTGGATTCTTTCATGTGAGGAAGCTAGCCATCTAGCTTACGGAACGTCGGTGGTTCTACTCAGGTGCCCGTTCGTGCCTGAAAAAATGCACGGAAGGGCACCTGAGGTCTTCCTCCACCAGTAAAGCTGGAACGTCGCGATATGACCTATACTGTGTCGATGTGACGTAACCCCCCCCCCCAAAAAAAAAAAAAAAAAAATTGTAAAAGTTCTAAAAACCTAGTGTTCTACTTATTTCGGAAATTATGTCTACGTCTGAGTAAGCCAATTAAATTGTTATTAAATCAAACATATTTTTGGCCTTTTACCATACAGAATTTATAAAATTAAGTT
This sequence comes from Ruditapes philippinarum, assembly GCF_026571515.1. Taxonomy (NCBI): domain Eukaryota; kingdom Metazoa; phylum Mollusca; class Bivalvia; order Venerida; family Veneridae; genus Ruditapes; species Ruditapes philippinarum. The sequence goes on along the minus strand of NW_026861386.1, from coordinate 135,533 downwards.
GTCCATGCAATTAGCCACATTTGAAGGCAAAGGGCGTACAAGTTTATACTCTGAATCTGCTGGCAACGACTTAATTCACCCATGTGTCTAATGCAGACCAAAGTTAGGCCGGTAGATCATAGTCTATACTGTCCGTTATTCAGTCAGTACATATCTAACATATTTCCCTAAAGATGATCAATGGAATTGTAAGCATTGAAATATGGACAAATCCGTGTAGGATATTTAGCACGGTGAGGGTTAAAAAAAATTGATGTGAATTCCATACATTTTTTACCATAGGCAGAAAATATATGTGACGTGGAATGGAGCACTTAAGTTTTAGAGAGTGAAACTTTGCAACTATGCAAATGGCATACATGTATCTGCTAAATATACCATAAATAAACTGAAAGGGTCGCTTTTATGTAACTTTTATCTAATAGATTCTATTTTAGTATAATAATAGGCATGCATTTCCTAGTAACAGTGACAAAAAACACAACTAAATTTGCATGCATTTGTCTGGATGTTATTTCCGCTCCTGTTATATGTCTCGATATAAATAGGGACGGACAATTTAGTTTCCTCAAATGTAGGTTTATGTAATATACAAGCCCTTGTAAGAAAAACAATTACCTATACCTAAATTAGACCACTCTTCATCAGCAGTACGACGTCGATATATTAATGAGTCGCGTCACGACAAAACCAACGTGGTACGTTTGCGACCAACATGGACCTAGACCAGCCTGCGCATCCGCAAATCAGGATCCATGCGGTTCGCTGTCAGTTTCTCCACTTGTAAAAGAGTTGGTAAGCGAACAGCATGGATCCTGATCAGACTGTGCGGATGCGCAGGCTGGTCTGGATCCATGCTGGTCGCAAACACACTATGTTGGTTTTGTCTTAGCGCGGCTCATTTTTGCAATTCTATAATTTCACTGTATAGTCTTATAATGAAGGAAAAAAAAAAACACATAAAAAAAGTACCACTTAAAAAATCTCTTTTGTAATGTGAACATCCTTTGATAAAAAAACACCCCATAAATTTGAGAGTGAATCAGATCATTAAGTCACGTATAGTTCTATAGGCATACAGTTTTGAATGTGATGTTTTCAATCAAGGATATCGGCTTTACAGAATTTTAAAACACATGCCGTTACAACGTGTTCTTTCATAAAGCCATGGAGACAATTGAGAGAAATTTGAAATACCAAATGTCATGAACTGTTTGTTATTAGAAATATATTTTGATTAACAAAGAAAAAGAAAAAGAATATATCATTTTTGTAAATTCATATAGAACATTATAGCCACTTGATGTTAATTAGAAAAAAAACAATATTGCAGTTCTTTGGAGCACATGCATAATGCTTCACTTATGTTTAATTTCAATTCTAATAGAGGTTAACAAAAGGCATATTTCAATATATATGGGGAATTATCAATAAATGTCCCGAAATGAAACACTTGTGGTATGTACCTAACCGTTAAACTACAATTAATCGATGTAAAATAACAAAGATATATTTCAGTCATAGTCAGCGTAGCATTGTGTTAAAGTTAACAAAACCACTATATAAAGCTATTATATAATGTAATTTTCCTGAGCATTGTTTTAACATGCAATAATTAGATCTGAAAACTATTGCTGAAATATGAGAACCTTAAAATTAGTAACTTATCAAAAACCATGTAGTACGTATTGTTCGTATTTCATTTTTGTTATTGTTTTTTTTGCAGACAAATATGCAAAGTAAGCCTTTCCGGGAAAAGTTTTCATTGCAATGAAATATCTTAACGATGTAAATAAAGTCAGCATTTTCTAATCATATCCGTAAATAGTTTAAAGTGAACATATAAATTTAACAATTATGCTGTTGTAACCAAGGAGATATTGACATTTGAACTAAATTCCCAATTTAATTGGGGACGAGATGGTAAAATTGATATATCCCTTTAGCTTTGCATGATATTTAAATGTTTAAACACCTTACCTAAGTTTGGTGTTTCCTTAAAGGAAGTTGAATTAATATTAATTTAAATGTTTCATTGAATTTGATATAAGTGCAATTACATATAAACAAATATATGAAGTAAACAAATGTGTTAATGTTAGCAACTGCATTGCTGTGATACAATTTATGTCATTTGTAATTTAGTGCTTATTTAGTTTCTTAACCTTTATTAACGCACTTACTTGCCAGGGGCCGGTAACTCGAAGATATAAGGTATTTTAACGTTAAGGTGTGAGATACGACCAAGTTAAGATTTTGATAAAGTGTTAACTGAAAATTACTTTATCATTCCTTAAATGTACGATATCGTAAGTTTACGGCGGGCTCAATTACGTCATTCCCCCCCCCCCCCTGTTGCTTCAATATTTGTGTATTGCATTGGAGTGAAGCACGAGTAAACATTTATTTTCTTTTTTAAATTTTGGCATTAGTGGGCATTGAATGTTCAAAAAGAAAGGGTAATTAGCTTTTTGTTCACGTATAACTTTCTATATACGTAAATTCGAAATGAATAGGATCCTTCGAATGCGCTAAAAACAAAGCAAACAGTGAAAATTGCAGACTTGATTTGATTGTGTCCGTTCATGGGCAGTACTGAAAAACGCAACATTGCCCACGCCCTAGCACCGGCTTAATTCAATCTTCAAAACTAAATGTGTTGAGATCAAAGATCCCAAAGGAGGCAATGTTTTCTAAATGTTGCTATTCTTGATATGCATATTTTACTTTTTCATTTATTTCTAGATGGAACACCACTTTGGAAAAGCTCGACGAATGTATCAGAGACAGCATTAGACCATTTTTTAAACCAGACAAAAGAGCAAACGCTGACTTGCTCAATGAAGTACAAAGAGCATTCGTGAAACATCTGGTTAGCATGATGTATGAAAACAAAGAGGCAATATCTTCCCCACAGACACGAGTATCGGACCTGGGAAGAAAAATTTGACCGACCTAATAGATAATAAACCTGTGTTCATCTTAAAAAAGTCAAAAACTAAAAAAAATGTAAATTATGACCCCCTTTTAAAACATACTATAAGTTAAGAGAAGGCCGGAAACTCCAGATTCGAGCCTAGGGATTCACTTCCCGGGCCGTTGTGAAAACAAGTGTCCAGAAAATTAAAAAACATTTATAACTATTTTACGTTTGTATTGCAAATGAGACCAATATCCCAAGTCTCTAGCCCTTCCTGTTTATGAAATATCAATCAGGAAACGAGCGCATTCGTGCTAAAAATCATTGGTAGACAAAATTGCACCACAACAATTCGGAATGTAAACATAGACTGATGTTTACATGTAACATGTAAACATTCCCTTTCAAAATTCCATTTTATTTAGTTCCGCCCATTGTTTTCTCGTTTAGGACACACGCATTCTTTTACTTGGGGACAATACGCCGCTTTTCATGGAATGACACTACTGTGTCACATTGAAGGTTCCATGATAACCACCGTATGAACACATCTGCGGATGTTTCTAAATTCAAAATTTCACCATTTTAGCGTTTAAATGTTGAATTCTGCTTAAGCCGGTGCTAGGGGGCGTGGACGGTAACTTGCACTTTCCAGTACCGTCCATGAACAGGCTCAATCAAACCGAGCCTGCAACATTTTCAATTTTGCCGTGTTGGGCTTTCTTTAGGGATTCTGTATTTATCTATTTTATACATGTTTACCAGCCGAATTCAGGTCATAATCACTTTAATATTACTAAATACATTAAATAAGACCACTCACAACTGTCGCATCTGTTACACACGAGATTCGAGTTTCAAACATTTACACGGCCCGGGAAGTGAATCCCTTGCTCGAAGGCTCGAATCTGGAGTTCCGGTCTTCTCTTAACTTATAGTATATTTATAAAGGTGGTCATATTTTACATTTTTTTTTGTTTTTTTTTTTTGCCTTTTTTTAAGAAGAACACAGGTTTAATTATCAATCAGGTCATATTTTCTCTCCCCAGGTCCGATACTCTTACCTGTGATCTTCCCCACTGATACAGCAGTTCATAGCGGATGGCGTCGAACACAGGATATTGCCCGAGGATTTTGTGATCGGGCAGGGCACTATCGACTTCAGAAACAACATTCTGAACCCAATCCGAAATGAAATAAGGCACTTTCGAAAAAAAAACAATGAAGCGTCAGCATCATATGATTTTATAACTTCGCAGTCCGGGGATGCAGATAAATCATGAAGTTCAAAGTGAGCGATTTGAAAAAGCGTGTAAATAGGAGGAAGTGCAATAACGCCTAAATTACTTATATTAGAAAAAGGACTATTTAAGCTGTAGATATTAGGGCTTTGTGCAATATGTAAACCTTTATTTCACGTTGATTTTACTTTGATTTATGTTTGTACCAATTACTTTATAACAATTATTTTAAATCCCACTTTCCTCCGCCTGTCTCACGGGGTCAACGTCCCGCGAAGGTAACGCCCCCTAGCACCGGCTTCAGCAGAATTTAACATTTGAACATGAAATGTTAGAATTTTGAATTCAAGTTCATGAATTACCTTAGCCAACAAAGTTTTTGAAATGTTGCTTTGTTTTAATGAATGTCGTAAGTGAAAGAAAATGCACGAATGAACTGTTACTTTATTGGCGAATACAATCAAATTGAATTATAGAGACTTTATTACATGTACTTGACAACGTGACATTTTCAAGGGAAAAAAGATAATAATTACTTATAAATGTATAATCACAGCATGATGAAACGTATTTAAATATGTCTTTTTAAAACATTATTTAACGTATGCAATACACAACAATTATAACAATTGCATGTGCCATGTGTCTGCATGTGGTAAATGGATGCCTTCAAGAGAAAGACACAAACACAAATGTGAGAAAACATTATAGTTCTAAATTTTAAATTTAAACATAAGTAGGTTTTTTCCATATTTTGCAATAAATAAAAGTATATGGAAGCCAAAAAGAAGAAAACAATAAATCAAATATACATATGAGCCGCGCTATGACAAAACCAACATTATATATTTATGACCAGCATGGATCCAGACCAGCCTGTGCATCTGCGCAGTCTGATCAGGATCCATGCTGTTTGCTATCAGTTTCTCTTCTTGAAATAGGGTTTGAAAGCGAACAGCATGGATCCTGATCAGACTACGCGGATGCGCAGGCTGGTCTGGATCCATGCTTGTCGCAAACCCATCATGCTGGTTTTGTCATGGCGAGGCCAGATGTTCTTCGTGCTTAAGGTTTCATTGCTTGGGACACAAATTAATTAATTTTTTTAAGTCATTAAGATATGAGATAACCGAAACCTTAGCATAAATACACATAAAATTCATGATTTATCTTTTGTTCACTAAGAACTTTAAAATGATGTTGTTGTTTTTTTTATTTCTATCATAACAGAATCTGCAGTGCTTACATTTCCCACATTTGACCAGATTGAATGTGTTATTTATCATTTAATGATAAACTTGTCTTTGCACTGTCCTTTTTATGTTTGGGGTCCGCTGGGCTCCTTCCCATTGGTTCTTGTTGCTTTGTCATATGAGGGTTGCGTTCATTGAACGCCGCCTTTCCTTGTTGATCTTGTTTATCATATTTGTTTGTTCAGGTTAGATAGATAGAAGTTTTTAAATGAGTTTTTTTTTCTCATTCCTTGAAAATTTCTTCTTGAGACATATTAGACGTCCTTTGGTAATCAGATATTTAAGTTAACTATTTCGTATAACAATTGTTTAAATGACAGCGTCTTTCAATATATTGTTTTTTTTTCTCTTGAAATTAAATATTTCAAACTTTCCGTACTCCGTGCAATTATTGAATCACTACGTTTTTTTTGTGTCTATGGATAAGACAGCACGCGCTACAACACATGTGTAGCCAGGATATTAAAATTTAAAGACAGTCTTTTGAATTTCCTCATGTTTTAAAAAAGAATTGGAAAAAGGAAAAAGTAAAGGTTTTTCGTGACAGTGTCATCCATCACTATTGGTTTAAAATAGATACATACAGAATCCCTAAAGATAGCCCAACACGGCATAATTGAAAATGTTGCAGGCTCGGATTGAACAGGCTCAATCAAACCGAGCCTGCAACATTTTCAATGTTGCCGTGTTGAGCTTTCTTTAGGGATTCTGTATTTTATCTATTGATTGAGCCTGTTCATGGACGGTACTGGAAAGTGCAAGTGTTACCGTCCACGCCCCCTAGCACCGGCTTAAGCAAAATTCAACATTTAAACGTAAATTGTAAAATTTTGAATTTAGAAACAACCGCAGATGTGTTCATACATAGGTGTTAGGACATCAAGTGGGTAAGCTAGACGAATATGTACTGCAGAGGAATCTGTCCTTGATTTGTTTCTCCCTGGCAGGTGACATTTATTAGATAATATAATTCATTTTAAAGTGGGATTTTTTATTTTAAGTAAAAGCACATACTCTATAATATGGTGCACAGTGCTCAAAATATTAGTACATTGCAAAAATAGAGTGAAACAGGCAATTTTATCCGCTTCCAAAAAATCATTAATTGTAAGTGCTTTGCCTTGAGGACATGTTGAAATTGATTTATTACCTGGCAATTGGTATGTCGTAATTTAAGTCTAAGTCTCAAATAAAAGATCGAAACACACAAATTAATACATTGTAAGAGCTTCATTTAGGTCAAGGGAAATGTCCTCCATACATATGTTCATTAATATAAAAGTTCCATTACAAGGATACTGACACTGAGTTTATTACTTTACTCAGCAAACAAATTCACTATCCTGAAAATAAGAAACGCAAGCAATTGAAATGCCGTGTTTAATATCATTCCATCTTCAAATTATTGCGGCACTTTCTAGAAATGCTTACACTGGTCTAATACTGATAGCAAAATTCTCTGCTACATTGCCGTAAGAATTGTTTGTTGTTATTTTTGTGATTCTAAGTATGCATGTTTTTTTCTATTTTTTGTTAAATATGGAGAGAAAAAAATCTATAAAATAAACGCAACACGGCTAAATTGAAAATGTTACAGGCTATGAGTGAACCTGTTCATGAACGGTAGTGGTAATTGCAAGCTACCGTCCACGCTTCCTGGCACCGGCTTAAGCAGAATAAAGGCATGCTATCGATGTTACAGCAGTCAAATTTAAGGTGCGGAAAATGCATGTAAAGGACTAAGCTTGCATCTTATGAGTTATTTATCCGACAAAGTCCGGTATAAGCTGTCATAACCATATACATCAATGGACATTCCGGACCGGACATTAAAAAGAGCATTGAGATAAGCTCCTCCTGGGCTCCTTGTCACTGACTTGTTACTGGGTCGGATGGTGGCTGCGTTCATTGGGCGCCGCCTTTCCTTGATGATCTTGTTTATCATTTATCTTACAATATAAAATTTCAGTTTTAAATTACAAAGACACGACAAGGCTTACAACAATGAATACATCGTAAAATAGCCCCAATTATTTGAATTATATAAAAGAATCAATAAGTCAACTATCATCGATCAACATCAGTAATTGTAGACGCTTGTCTTTTTCCAAGTTTTCAAAAGGATGACTCTGTAAATATCTAAACGTTTGTTGTTTTTATAGAACAATTTTTGTTTACCTTTTGAATAAATTACGGACGTTTAAAAATTCAAAAATCTGGAATCAAAGTGATCCCTCGGAAGCATTAATCACAACAAAATTATATAAGAATTTGCAAATATTTTTATGTTTGAATGCTGGAATTTCTCTAACCGGTGCTAGGGGCGTGTACGTACTTTGCAATTACCTGTCCATAAACAGGATCAGTCAGACCGAGCTTGTCAAATATATTTTAAGTGTTCGTTTGAGATTTCTTTCTTCTATTTTTTAGTACGATAAGTATAGTTCATTTTTCTAGAGCAACGGCAATACAATATATATTTTATATTGGTAATAAAATAAGAGATATTCAATAATCTACTTTCATTCAAAAGATTGTTCAATGGACACCCCATTCCAATGTGAATTTTTTAAACTATAATTCTTTTACATGAACAATTATATGCGACTACACATAACTAGATGAATGATTCTTGACTGAAAATTACTTAAGGTTTGACCCACCTAATACATTACCTAAACTTTGAAGAGTACTCAAATAGGGTAGAACTACTGTCAATGCATTAAATATGATAAACAAGATCAACAAGGAAAGGCGGCGTTCAATGAACGCAACCCCCACATGACCCAGCAACAAGAACCAATGGCAAGGAGCCCAGGGGGACCCCAAACAAAAACAGGACAGGACAAAGACAGAGCACGGACAGGTTAATCATTAAATGATAATTAATTTGTAACTGATTAGGAATTCAAAGAAAATAAAAATAGGCCCACAAAGGGGAAGGGGACAGGAGACCGGGGGAGGGGGTGGGGAGTAATCAAAGAAATAAAAACTAGAGGCAATGGGGAAGATATTTACCGTAAAACTGAGATGACGCGGGTTCAAGCCCAAGAAAATATGAAAAACAAGATCAACAAGGAAATAGATAAATACAGAATCCCTAAAGAAAGCCCAACACGGCAAAATTGAAAATGTTGCAGGCTCGGTTTGATTGAGCCTGTTCATGGACGGTACTGGAAAGTGCAAGTTACCGTCCACGCCCCCTAGCACCGGCTTAAGCAGAATTCAACATTTAACATGAACTGGTAAAATTTAGAATTTTGAAACATCCGCAGATGTGTTCATATGGCGGTTATCATGGAACCTTCAATGTGACACGGTAGTGCCATTCCATGAAAAGCGGCATATGGTCCCAAAGTAAAAAAATGCGTGTGCCCTAAACGAGAAAACAATGGGCGGAACTAAATAAAATGGAATTTTGAAAGGGGATCTGAGGTTATGAAGCCTGCGTATCACAGATAGGACGTCAAAAGACAAATTTAAAAAGCAGGCAACATATCCTAAGGGTGATTCAACATTATTCAAGTAGGAATATTGGAACCACCCAACTAGAAAGTGCCAAAAAGTTGAACTTAAAATACCACAAGCACAACAATAATGTCGTGCTGAACGATCTTCAAGGATCGAAAATATAACATCATTGATTAAATGTACGGGGAGACTTTTTACAGCCGCCACACGGCACAAATAACACGGATGTGATCATAAAATAGATAAATACAGAATCCCTAAAGAAAGCCCAACACGGCAAAATTGAAAATGTTGCAGGCTCGGTTTGATTGAGCCTGTTCATGGACGGTACTGGAAAGTGCAAGTTACCGTCCACGCCCCCTAGCACCGGCTTAAGCAGAATTCAACATTTAACATGAACTGGTAAAATTTAGAATTTTGAAACATCCGCAGATGTGTTCATACGGCGGTTATCATGGAACCTTCAATGTGACACGGTAGTGCCATTCCATGAAAAGCGGCATATGGTCCCCAAGTAAAAAATTGCGTGTGCCCTAAACGAGAAAACAATGGGCGGAACTAAATAAAATGGAATTTTGAAAGGGGATCTGAGGTTATGAAGCCTGCGTATCACAGATAGGACGTCAAAAGACAAATGCGTTCAATGAACGCAACCCCCACACGACCCAGCAACAAGAACCAACGGCAAGGAGCCCAGGCGGACCCCAAACATAAAAAGGACAGGGCAACGACACGTTAATCATTAAATGATAAATAATTTGTAGCTGATTAGGAATTCAAAGAAAATAATAATAGGCCCACAAAGGGGAAGGGGACAGAAGACCGGGGGAAGGGGGGGGGTTAATGAAAGAAATAAAACACTAGAGGCAATGGGGAAGATACTTACCGTAGACGAGAAAACAACAAGGGACACAAGCAAAAGTGTCACCAAAGCAGTATGAAACAACATAGACATACATCTGAGGAACACAGTGGGGCGCCGCCTTGGAACGGTCAGCAGCATAATAATGACTGCTGGGGAGTTTAAACCGGTTTATGGTGCACCAAACCTCGCTCTTAGCCCCACCATGTTCCTATAAACGAGACAGTGTAAATAAAATGAATCCCCGCCAAGTGAAATTCTAACAGTTGTCATGGTTACAAAAAAAGGTTAAATAAGTAAAACACTAAAAATGATCATGTAGAAACATATAAAAGTAAACCCAATGACCAAAACAAAAGTACTCAATGTCCTAAAGGAAGACAGAGCAACAAGAAAATCACCTACAAGGGCCCGACGAAGCAAGGCAGAAGACGAACATTAAGACAATTCAGTCCCAAAGGGCTTTACGAACTATCCATCATAGAGTCTTCCACTTGGTCCGTCAGATGAAAGTGTAGTGTCCAACTGTAAAAGGGTTGAACACTAAACATGCAGTATGTCTTAAAATAGTAGGGTCATAACCTCTTTTAATTAAACGTTTAATGATTTTAGTAAAAACAGCAGAAAAATTACCATGACCCAAAATCTTACGAAGTTTGTAAACCACATCGCCATAAAAACCAGGCTGGCTAATCCCTTGTCGCAGAAGAGTTTTTAAATCACTATTGAATTTAGAAATTAAATCAAAGTTACGATTGTAAAATTTAGTAAAACATTTCCGTAATTTATGATAGCGGTAGCCCTGTTTTAGAAGCTTGCTGGTAATAAAAATATTCCGCTCGTTGAAATCCTTTACGTTGTTACAAGCTCTAGCGAATCTAATTAACTGAGAAACATAAACCCCGTAGGATGTTGCATGGGGTACGTTTCCATCCAAATGTGGATAATTAACTATACAAAAGTCAAAGTCATCTCTTTTATCATAAATTTTCGTGTGAATAGAATTGTTGTTGATAGTAATATGAAGATCCAAAAATGATGTAATAAAATTTCAAGAGTTCGTTTTATTAAGAAGGCAATCTTTTTTTTTCTTTGAACATTATTTGTGTCTCTCAGATCACTCTTGATAAGAAAAAGTGTTTCATTTTAATTATAAAATTATTATTAGTATTTTTTGGCCAAATTGTGCCAAATTTATTATCAAATATGGTACCATATATTTTCAAAGTCTAATAAAATAAAAACTAGACGGTAAAAGTATTTTATATTTGACAAGCGCACCCAATAAACTTTTGAGAAAACTTGAAAACAGCCCCTGATTTGAGTAAATTTAAGGGATATTTTGAATAAGGCCCACCAAGTAGAAAATGATCAAACAACTACTTAAAATGGGTGGGGTAAAGTAACATTTATATACATATTTCAAATATTTTGAGCAAAAACAATAATTTTGCTGGGTAATTTGTTAGCTGAATGCTATTGTTTGTTTCTTAAATATTTTCTATAGGAAAATTCTGGAAACAAAGTGATCCCTCGGAAGCATTAATCACAACAAAATAACATAAGAATTGCAGACTCGGTTTGATTGAGTCTGTACATGAGGGACTAACATTATTTCATAATGATTATATAATATAATGATTAGAGTTACTCATTTCTGAAAAAAGAGCCCTTCTAATAGCCAAGTTTTACTTTAAAAAACTCTCCATAACTCGTAAACCATATGGTAAACTTTGTTTAAATTTTGCATTCTTGTGTCTTTTAAGGTATATAACTGACCTATGTTGTCAATTTTATAGTACCTTATAATGCCCATTAGGGGACTCATACCTTAAATAACTTCTATGAAACAGTCAGTGTTATAATAAAATAATGAAATAATTCCGTTTCTTATTACAGAGAGATACACAATCTTAATTACCTTTATCTATAAGAATATGTTTTGTATAACTTTTGTTTCGCACAATTCCGATTACTGTTAGCCTTTAAGATAAGCTGAATTGACATGCAAAGTATTGAGCACAAAACAAGAAATCTTATAACACACCTGTCCTCATATTTCTTGTAACCACAGATTTCAATTACTTTTGTCATGAATAACTGAAATATCTTTTTGCATTAAGGTGTAAAGACTTTAAAGACAACAAACAGTAATAAAGTCTAGTGGTGTTTGAAATTCGAGAAACATTTATTGCTATTGTTCTCAATTCACTTTTTTGTTGTTTCCGACGAATATCGGAGCTGCATCATGACAAAACCAATATTGTACATTTGCGACCAGCATGGATCCAGACCAGCCTGTGCATCCGCGCAGTCTGATCAGGATCCATGCTGTTCGCTTACAAACCCTATAACAAGAACAGAAAATTGATAGCGAACAGCGTGGATCCTGATCAGACTGCGCGTATGCGCAGGCTGATCTGGATCCATGCTGGTCGCAAACGCACTATGTTGGTTTTGTCATGATGCGGCTCATTTATATTCTAAATCGCTATCAGACAGAAAATGATAACAGATATTAAATAAAAGTTTCCTATACAATAATACAAGCTAGATTTTTGTCTAGAAATGCAGGCAAAATATTAAAGTATAAATAAGTGATAACTTATCGATTTTCACTTCGGTTAAATAAATATACATTCCCGCGTAAGACAGCCGTTCAACCGTCGACAGCCGTACCAGTATATACATGTCGGCGCAGATAACACAATTGACGGACGGTAAGACAGTAAGTATTCATCTATTTTTAACATATCTCAACTGTGTTCGAGGAAATCAGTGTTATGCATACTAACAAATTTCTAGCCCTGTGCAAATTTTACTTCACGTGAAATGATTGTCCAATGAAAAGCGACGTTACAAACTTGCAGTATTATAATACTGCATGTTTGTAACGTCGCTTTTCATTGGATACTAGCGACGTTTATATTATTAGTTATAAAATTGTTAACAGGTTTTATGGCCCTATATCAACGGCTATTTGTAAATATAGGCGATGGTTATATTGCAAACAGCCGTTTATATACGGCCATATAACCTGTCAACAATCTTTATAACGAATTTATAATACAGCAAGAATCATTTTTAGAGAAACAAGTAAGATTTTTTCATGAATTGACAGCAGCCGTGTATATTAAACTATATAAACGTCACGATTATCCAATAAAAAGCGACGTTACAAACGTGCAGTATTATAAAGTTTTTTTTATAATACTGCACGTTTGTTTCATTTTGTTGATGCTTGCTGTATTATAAATTCGTTATTTTATACCTCATTTGCATACAGTCCTTAACCGCATACATACCGGGGGCGGTCCATAATTCTTGTATGGACTGGATGAAGTCATATTAAATATAGAAGGGCGTATGCAAATGAGGTATGATATCTTATTTTGTTGTAACATGATTCTTTTTTACTGAATATATTGTTTTGTTTCACATAAATTTGTTAAATATTGATCAAAAGTCACGATTTGTCTTTAAATTTGTTTATAAATTTCATTTATACAGTTTGTGAAAATCTTAAAGTTTGGGGTTTTTTTGGCCTGTTTAATTTGATTGACTAAAATTGAATAACAAAAGAAGAGCATGATTTTTGTAATTTTTTTTTATTTTTTGCTGTATCGTTTGAAAATAATGATAAAAAATCCGACAAGGGTTTGAGATATTTCACACATTGAACAAATAAATTATTATTTGAAAGTAAATTATAGTAAAAATGACAGCAACAAAAGGGGTGAAAGGATTTAGGTTTGGTATAATATAACAAATATAACAGGGCCTTTCGGGCAAAATGCAAGTTAACGGACTGGTTGGTCAGACTTCGGAAGGTATATGTCCCTCAGGTGCGCTTCGGGCCATATAACTTCTTCAATCTGACCAATCAGTCCGATAACTAACATATTGCCCTCAATGCCATGTTTTATTTGTTAAATAGAGATTGTTGACAGGTTATATGGTCGTATATAAACGGCTGTTTGCAATATAACCCTCGCCTAGCGCGGCTTAGGTTATATTTTCGAATAGCCGATTATATATAACCTGTCAACAATCTTTATAGCTAATATTGTCTGTAAAAAAGACATTTTACATAGAACAGCCAAATTATGCACCTTTGTGATCAAATATTGTAAGGAAAGGTAATACCAAAAGACAATCGACAATCTGATATTATGGCCAGTAGCAATAAATGTATCATGTTTATGGAGAGCATCGGAGCAGAAAGAGCACTGTCACGTGTAGTTATATAAAGAAATTGATGTTGGCATTAATTTGTACAGCACATTGGAGTTTTGCCCACTCTCATGATATATCTGATTGGTCACTCAGACGATAACGCTTTTGGGAAGATATCAATCATTATTTAATCGTTTGATTTGTGCATTTTTATATGGGATGTTATTCACTGCGGGGGAGAGTTGTTTGCTTTGTCGTAGAGTATTGAGTCTTGTTACGTACAGAAGCATGTCTAATGACTTTCATATAAAATCTGATACATGGGCATTTAAAGTATAAGTCTAGATAAAAATCTATGAAAATAAATGCATATGAATATAATTCTTTAGATTGCTTTCTTTTTCGTTGCCCTGTGGTTGTTGTTGCTGGTACTGTTTTTATTTGCCATTATTTTTTTTATTTATCTTTTATAGCGAGAAGGGTACTAGATGTACAATGATCAAAGTTAAAGGACAACATGCAAAATAAATGATTGAATACCCCTTTCTCTCGTGCAACTGTTTTTGGCCATAATTGTAAGGGTTTTATATCCCCAATATCGCAATATCGCTTAGTCAGTTACCTGCTAAACGATGACAGAAATCGTGAAAGTCGTGACAATAACAACCGTAAATAGTAAATAAACTTGCAGTTGGGGCAATTAACTTTACTGTCTCTGGTATATGTCTTGTCTTTGTTCACAGCACATATCAAAACAATTTATTCAAAAAATCAATCTGATTCAGTAAACCTCAGATAAAATGATTCATCTGTAAAACATATCATCACCTAACAGTTATACTTTGGATGCCACCTGTGATTTTGTTTGTTTCATTTTACACCTTTTCCAAAACAGTATTTCAGCCATATAGGCGGATAGTTTCCTAATAACCGTCGTTCCTGGAGAGTTACACCAGTACTAGACTACCTTCCTCCGTGATAAACTACCAAAGCATCTCCCGGGGATCGAACCAACAGGTGGCAATTTTAACAAACGATGTATGTTTGTCTATGTTAAGAGTTAAATTCTATTATGCATGTGTTAATACAGAATTGATATAATCAAACTTTTTGTTTTGTTCTATGCATAGATTTGCAACATTCAAAATGAATCATTAAAGGTAACTATGTGTAACAGTATGAAGTATTTAGCTGAATTTTGCTTACTGCCTATCATAAGAATTCGAAAAAAAAGACATTTTAATCGGTTGGAATAGGTTCATGAAGATGGTGAATTAAACCGAGTCTGTATATTCCGATTTTTTTTCGATTTTTATTAATGTTGCACATTTTTTAAATATGCGTCTGTTGGGGGTTGCGTTGATTGAATGTGACCCTTCCTTGTTGATCTTTGTTTTTATGACGCTATGTACATATTAAAATAGCCAACTGCAAAGACGACTACGGTAGCTTCATCATCAAAACATATCTGTCAAATAAAATCGCTTAAGCACGTGAATAACATGACTTAACAGGTTCCTTTATACAACAAACAAGTAACGAAACGTGAAATTAAATTACAAAACCAGACTCAGGAATAACGCCAATGCGAATCAGTATGTGCATTAATATCTGCACATTCAAACCAAATCCCTTAAAATGCGCCCTCGTACTTCTTCAGATGTTAATATACGTCGAAATATGCATTAATTCTCTATTATAAAACACCCAGTCATCATGTGAGATACCATAAAACCATAAATCACCAAATAACTTCGGATCTAGAGATAATAGATAAAGACTAAAATATACCGCCTCCGTGGTCGAGGGGTTAGAGTCGATGACTTCTAATCCAGTTACCTCTCTGGCGTGGGTTCGATCCCCGGGAGATGCTTTGGTAGTTTAGCGAAGAAAGGTTGTCTAGTACTGGTGTAACTCTCCAGGAACGATGGTTAGGAAACTACCCGCCTATATGACTGAAATACTGTTGAAAAAGGCGTAAAAATGAAACAAACAAACAAACAAATAAAGACTAAAATAACGATATTGTGACGTTTAAAATAAAAAGAAAAATCTTGTAAACGCTCGAAAGAATCCTGTTATTTAATAATTCTTTAGATTTATATTTGAACACGTCTTATACTTGTCCAAATACGCCTACGAGGAGATTATGGACAAAGTAAGATATAATGTGATATAATGTGGGAGTTAACATGTGTATAGAAACATACTGGCAACTAATGGTTCAATTTGTTTTCCTAGATTATCACATATTGATAGTGTCCTAGACCTAGGTAATAGCATCCCGATAACGAGGATATTAAATAAATTACCACCACAGTTATTGTCTTTTACAAATAAATTTAGGTTCACAACCACTCTGTAACCTCTTACCGAGCGCAATTAGCTCTAAAGAGATGTATACATGTATTGAGGTCATGATTTCTTATAAGTATTCAATAATAAGTCGATGATCTCTCTATTTTTATATTTATTTGTATACATGTATACATTTATTCATATTTGTGCGTTTTGCACTGTAGTAACTTAGTTGTATTACATGTATGAATCGCTAAAGATAAAAGTGTATGATTTACTTTATTTGTATAATACAACCACAATCTGCATTTCTAAGGGCGGCCATATGTCCATTTTATCATACTGTTTTTGCTGACAAACCAGACTATTAATATAAATTGACTTCCAGTCTTCACAAATTACCGTTAATTAATGTGTGTTTTTATATACAGTACATGATTTGTTGTTTGTTATTTCTTTTCTTATTTTTCCATCAAATAGTTAACCAAAAATTGTTACAGTTCAAACAATAATTATGCCTTATAACATGCATGTTATAAGCTCCACGAAGAGAGTCTTTATCACCTTTTTTGTCCGCCATGTATCTTAATAACATTAGTTATATTATTATTTCTTTAATTCAAAAAAACAAAACATATATCTATTTTACTATAATAAATAAATTTGAAGGAGTTTATCTTAGAGTTTCTTAAATTGTTTTTTACTTTAAAATGCACATTACATTGTTATTTTATCTGAAACTTCAAAAAAGTTTATTGTTATTTTAGAATTATTGCGATAGGTAGAGTTTTTCTATAAATATTCAGAAAAAACTAAAATAATAAATTTCAGAAAAAGCAGACAAAGACATAATATTTCATTAGTTTATAAAGGAGAAAATTTGGAAATTGCCAAAAAAATGCCAATATTTAGGAGAAGTGTTTACTACTGGTGGATCATTTAATACTGCTTTTGGACCATAATATGGTCAGGCCTTGAAGGCATTATATAAATTACAATAAGAGCTATTCCCACTATGACAGGAAATGTAGAAATTGTTTTATTTTAGAAGATGAATTTCTTTTTATTATTAATCAAAAAGCAGTCACAAAGGCTGCAAGATGTGTACAGTATTATTTTATTAGTTATATCATTATAATTCGAGATGTGTTAAAAAAACAATAATTATTAGGTTAATAGTTTGAAAAAAAAATCTTCTGTGCTTTGTAAATATTGGAAAATGAATAGCAGAAAAATAACCTCGTTAAAATATAACTTGATCTAATAGACCGATGCCCCGTAAATGGAGGAATGGAGGAATATATATATATATATATATATATATATATATATATATATATATATATATATATATATATATATATATATATTTGATAGCAAATATATTTTTATAATTTCTTCAATTAAACAATTCAACACGTCTTTGTAAACAGAATGGTTTGATTTGAGCATTTCATAGCATGTCGTGCGTAAGTGATTTACATTTGCTGTGCAAATTTAACGGTACTGGCTTTGCGTCCTCTCTTTTGTTTCGGTATCCTACCCGTTCATTGTGGTGCGCCGGGTAATGTTGGCATGCAATCTGTGAACGTCGAATTTCTTTGTCATTTTTTCTTTAGTATGCATCTATATACCATTACAATTACGTTCGAAGAGCATTTGGTTTGACCGACGAACTCTTTCAGTAAAGGTTATACAAAGATAAAAAAAGTATCACAACACAAAAATTGTTTTCTTAAAAGCTGTCTTGATTAAACATTTCCTTCTATTAGCTGAACATTATACCATGTCTTGTAAACTGTTCTAAATTACTTTCAAGAGATTGCACAGAGGTTTTTATTGCTGGACATTGACATTTCGAATCATTTCCTTCTGGCTAAATTGACATTGACATTGTAAGTGGACATAAACCTAAAACTGGACTTATTACTTTCTTTCTGTATATTACATATTTACACATACATAAAACCATAGTGCCACAAATGCCAACTTCTGATATTATACCAATGATATACTATCTGAGCAATTATGAGATTAAAGCAATAAGATACTAGTACAATTTCATAGGAAATAAAATGAAAAAAAGAAACTTCATGTATCAACACATTAATATAAGCACTTTAAAAGCTTCTGCAATGTGTGTTTACATAACTTATGGCAAACTTTATACTCACCCTTGTTTTGTTTTATAGCATAAAATTTAAAGTGTTCACTAAATGTAATAAAGTCAGTGAATAATCAAATGAGGCTAAACTAAAGGACAATACATTTTTTTGTAGTAAGTGCATGTCCGCTTCAATTTACGCTCATTTCCGGTAAGGTAAGGTACTAAAATACCTAAAAGTACTTCAATAAGGAGAAAATTAAGAGGAAAATACCTCATCATGATTTAAAATTGAAGACAAAACAGTTTACGTCTTAAAAACTGAAAATTATGAGAAAAAAACAACCTTTTTAGGACTTTTAAATTTCTAATTAAGAGAAGCAATGTCGCAATTAGATTCCCAATAATGAGTTTTTTTAAAGGAACCAGATCGCTTCTGTCACTCAATAATCAATTCGATTTTTTTTAAATTTTGCTTCGAGTTGTAATGTATGTTTTTATTAATACAGCTGAAATTCATTTCAATTTAGGTAATATGGTAATGCAATAATTGTTTTCTTCTGGGGGAACACGACTATTTAAATTCAATTTTCAAGGATTTGCAGCTGTTTGATTGCAAAGCCTACTTTGATTTTGTATGAAAGTCAATTCATTTGTTTTCGTGCACGGTTTTACTAATTTTTGTTTCATTTTAAGTAGGGTGTTTCATTAAGCGTCGCCCCTAGCCGAGTGATTAAGGTTGTTGACTTCTAGCTCCTCACTGCTGTAGGTTCGAATCCCACCTTTGGATTCTTTCATATTAGGAATCTATCAAACTTATGGAAAGTCGTTGGTTCTACTCAGGTGCACGTTCGAGCCTGAAATATTGCAATAATGAAATAATAAGGGGCACCTAAAGTATTCCACCTTTACAGCTGGAAAAGTCGCCATATGACCTTTTCAGGGGTTGTGAGGCGTTAACCAAATAAAAGGTGTAATTTTATTCCTTTTTATTTGAGCTGTTATTTACTTATGATGTTATCTTGAAAAGCGTATATATTTAATTGCAATATTTTGTGTCTGAAATGACAATTACACATATTTGTGACAACGTGTTATGTAACAGTAATACGAGCCATAAAATTTCTTATATACCATTATTGTAATTTGCTTTGTTTAAATTGCATATACAATAACAATAAAATTGATGCAAGATTACTAAACACCAGCTGATGACGCACGAGGAGAAAAGACATGACGTAATTAAACGGTCAAAAACCGTAAATTCTATCAGACATTTATCCGTAAGTTTAACTGGAATTATTCTTAAATAGCTTTGAACAATGAGGAATGGTTCGTGTACAATTATTACATGACTGTTCTTTTTCTCTCCGGTTAACCATAAACGCGCTTATATTTTTTCAATGACTGGTCCGTGTTTCATTGTTGGATTTGTCTATTATCACTTTGTGGGACCTTGAAATTAGAAGCAGTCGTGAATCAACAGCAGAAACCAATGTACGGGCTGGCCTGGCTCTTTACTGTTGGCAAAGACTAATTAGAAGGTTAATTGTTCAATTAATGTTACTATACGTGAAAATAAAGTTACAAATATCGATTTTTTAAAAAGTATTAAAAAAAACTTGCAGATGAAATAAATATCTTTATACCTCTGATACTTACTATGCCTGTATATTTGTTAAAATATTTGTAAAATCCAAATAATGGTATACAACAAAATCTTAATTGGATAGATGTTATTGTTTTATGATGTTTTGTTTTTCTATATATTGTTTAGAAGACCACATGTAAAATTAAGACATGTTAAGGACTTTTACAGAATAACGAATAAAAAATTCAAAATGAAGAATTGATAATTTTGTCTGTGTCTCCCTTTAATCACGTCTCTCAAATAACAAGACAAGGTGACGTTCACAGAACGCAGCCATTGTCTATAACATCGGACAGATCTAACATCCTGAAATCTTGCAAAAAAAATTTTAAAAAGAGAACAAAAATCTGGTTCCAGGAATACCTTAATTAATTTTAAAGGATTCCTCTCATAATTTGGACCCAATTTGAAAGCTTTTAGAATCGTAAAAACACAAATTCGTTTTAGAATTAATGAATGATCATTGCAAGAAACAATGGATTTTTGACAAATTACTACATCGAGCAATATTTTGAGTTATAATCATTCGGGGAAAATAAAATAATTAAATGGCATGCATGTCAAGAACTGTTATATCAGCACACCTCCAGATTCATGTAATTTTCTTGAACATTTGAAAATGAATTAAACAGTGTATTTGTAAAGTTACCAAAAGAAAGCAATTTTCACATTATCAATGGCACTTACAACCTAGGTAAATTACTATAAAGAGGTCAAAATATGCGGAGATGGCCCTTGCTACGTAAGTAACGCATTATAAATATAGTTATACATAGAAAGAAATTCAGTCATTAATCGCACATAACATGTAAGTTTTTTTTCTAGAATTTTGAATCTTTATAACATTCCTATAATCTTTGTACATTTTGCCAGGTTTGATTTTATCAAAATATTTTTGCTCATCTGGAGGCGTGCAGCTTTAAATTTTATTATCAAGGAATGCAACTATCTATATATTCGCAAAAGATTAGAACTTACGCCAATGTGTCTCATTGTGCCTACATGAATTTTCTGACAACAATACCCCGATTACCGACCTTATTCGTGCAAATATACTGTTATTGTTGAGTTCCTTTGTCTGTGTAATACTAACACAGTTATAAAGGAAAATTAAGTATATTTCAGCGTCGAAACTATGTCTTTCGACAATGGAATTGGTCTTTATTGAAAGCAATATAATATGATTGACAAGATCAACAAGGAAAGATTGCGTTCAGTGAACGCAAAGCTTTCATATCTTACTAAAGTGAACAACATTCAATGTCCACAGAGCAAGGAAAGATGTAAATAAAGCAAAAATAATATTTGTTTCTAGGAAATATAATGAAACAGTCCGTACAGCTCATAAAACTTAATTTACCATTTAAGAAATAATTAACATCTTTTATGCAATTGATGACTGATTTTTCAAAACATGTATTTATCACCACATTTCTACTACGTTGCTAACGTAAAGAAGGTTATTTTTGCATATTCTGACCTGTGGTTTTCGTAGATTTTAAGCGTGAAGACTACTTTCTTTGCTCTTTTGACAATATCTTTTTAACTGTTTAATACATTTAAAAAAATTCCGTGAAAATAAATTTATAAATCTTAAAGCATGCTGCTTAAGATTGTGTGAACGGATATATTATTATTGTAAATAAACTAATAAAATCAGATGTAAATTAATTTTGCTTCCATTTTTATGTCATATTAAAGACATGTTAATTAGAATAAATTTATGAGATTTTCTGATAGAATGATATTTCGTGATAATTTACAAATAGCTCGAAACCAAAGGTTAATGTTACTAGAATTATATTTATTTTAAAAAAGTGTCTTTATCATGATACAGTCCCAAAAATGAAATTAATGTAGCGCTTTGAATGACTTACATACCACTTTCTGAGTTTGTGTATGAACTTAAGATATGCGTTTCTTTTTTAGAGTTTATCTAAGAAGTTCTTGCTTTATGGTATTGAAACTTCACTAAATATTCACTGATATTAAACACATGATTATTCACTTATATAACATAAAATATAAATTATACAGTCAAAGCACGAGTATTTAAGGTTACAGTCCTCAAAGGTCTATAAACTTACAAAGATTTATGACACTTCCTTCTCTATACTTTCTGTTATATTAAACTTTATTTCTAAAATAAAATTTGTGTAGAGAATTTAGGGCGATAATTGTTGTCAATGCTTTGTTTTCACTTGATTGAATTATATCTTCTGTATTTAAGTATGTATCTTTATGTGTTAGGAATAATGATAGATGATAAATCCGGAATTCGACAAATGCGGGTTGTCCCTTCTATTCAAGAGTACGAATAAACTTTTTACCGTTTCAGCTTCACTACAATAGAGTGATCAATGTGTAGTGCTTATGCTGTAACTTATTATTTGCTTGTACCACTGAATTAGCTTTGAAATTCAAAAATAAAAAAAAAATAAAAAATATTCACATTTCCTTCAAAAGTTTATTGCTCATTTCATAAAAAAAATGATATTTGTAAATTTTAAGTAGATACTTTCATACTCAAAGCGGTATTAAGAATAGTCTGGTAGTTGTTACTCCAACTTAAGTCCCGGGTGAATAAACACTATAGCTACAATTCGAAAATTAGCAAAACAGGTTGACTTATCTTTTGTGAACGGTCGTGCACCATGTAGGTATACTGATAGAAGTTCTGTTTGTTTGTGACTCCACATTTGCCGAGTACCGGATAGCAACTATTGCATGGCTGATTTAAATGTCACAGTAACTTAAAACAAACACAACTCGCAAGAATACTCCGTACAATTTATCATCTTTACTTTCAAAAGAATCAATTTATTTGTATTGACGTTGTAATTATTTCACCAAACCTCACAATTTGCTTGATTAGCAAATAATTGATTGATTGACACCACTCAGACTTCAATTAGTTAAATTGCAGGGACCAATAATAATAACTGTCGGTTATTTACTTAGCACGAAACTTCGTACAGTACACAACCAATAATACATGATGAAAGTAGTGTAAAGAACATGACAACTTAAGTTTGGTTTGTTTTAGCTAATAATTTTATTTTACATGTAAACTGACTGTTTATATCAAACATATCTACTTTATTTTTAAAGTTTAGTTTCATCATATAAGGCCAAAATATATCGAGAAAATCAAACTTGAGAAAATATACTTAATTTGTGTAATTTAGATGGCTTTGGTTCATAGAGAGTAATTGAGTTCCGTAAAATTATCTATAATTTAGAAATTAATTCTACAAAATTTGTTTAAAGCAATTATAAGCAGTCATTTCATCGTTATATAACCATAGCAAATGGAATCAAATTTTTAAGTGAGTACTTAAATTATTTATGTAGATCTAATTGTTACCGGTTTTATTAGGCTATGTCATCATTCATTATACAAGCTACAATCTGGTAAATAGCTAACTTCCCAAAGCTTTTATAACTTTAAATTCGTCTTTATAAATTCTCCTTTATTTTAAGACATATACAAAAGGTTAAGCCACTTTGATCGAAGAGTGTATATTTAAACCCTAAGTGCTTTACACTAACTGCTTTGTTCCTAAAGTAACTGCAAGTAATATGCGATAATACTTACAGATTTTTGAGGTTTGTGTCTCTTATTTATGATAAACTTTTGCAAATGAAGAGCAAATTGTTTTATGATTAGAAGAAAACTAATACATAGTTAATTTGTTATGATCATACTTTTCAATAACCATTTATCTTATTGTATGCTTTCCATAGATGATACAAATCAAACAAAGTAAGTTTGACAATTGTTATCACGTTAGCACAGATAAACCTATCATCAGAAATGATACAACTACTTTCGTGGATGTGGATGAGCACGTGTTTACGGTACGACTGGATCAATAATACTACTTTAACGGTATTTTTTCCCGTTTTTGTTTTTCAATACTTGAATAACAAGCATATAAAATGCATAGATCCCTGACCTACCCAATTCTAATTATCAGATTAGTGCAAACAATAAGAATTTCACCACAAAATATTTTTTATTTAAAGAGCCCATGCCAATATTTGTGGTTAAATCTATTGTTGAAAGGGCTGACTAAGGATCCATCACATTCCCGAAAAAAAAAAAAAAACGTTTCTTATTCAAACGGTACATTTTCTTGCAATGTAGCTCATGTACTTTTCTCGATATGCTTGCAGAAATCATGTCACAATGTTACTGTATATTTTCATCAAAGTATAACCGCATATATAAATTTCTGCAGGCATGACGGGGAAAATGAAAGAGCTACAATGGAAAGCAACCGACCTAATGTTACCGTAAACAAATCCAGAGTGTACGTAAGTATGACACCAACAAAATTAAATATTATGCAAAAATACACTAGTACGCGCGTGCGTATATATTACAAACTATTAAATTATCATTAAGTAAATAAGCTTAAAGAAAGGAATAAATTAATAATTTTTAAAGACATACAAATGCACATCATATATTTTTGTGCCCCAACATTAGTGGCGGGCATTTAGATTTACCCTTGTCCGTCCGTCCGTCTGTCCGTCCGTCCTTCCGTCCGTCCGTCCGTTCACTTTTGTGTCGCACGTAACTCAAAAAGTATTTGACCTAGAGTCATGAAACTTTACAGGAATGTTTATCAGCATGTGTAGTTGTGCACCTGGGTATTTTCGTCTGGATATTTTTAGTATTTTCAGAGTTATTGCCCTTGACTTAGTAAATTTTTTGCAATTTTCATCTTGTGTCGCATGTAACTCAAAAAGTATTTGACCTAGAGTCATGAAACTTTACAGGAATGTTGATCAGCATGTGTAGTT
This sequence comes from Ruditapes philippinarum, assembly GCF_026571515.1. Classification (NCBI taxonomy): domain Eukaryota; kingdom Metazoa; phylum Mollusca; class Bivalvia; order Venerida; family Veneridae; genus Ruditapes; species Ruditapes philippinarum. The sequence goes on along the minus strand of NW_026861386.1, from coordinate 110,745 downwards.
GTGCACCTGGGTATTTTCGTCTGGATATTTTTAGTATTTTTAGAGTTTTTGCCCTTGACTTATTAAAATTTTGCAACTTTCATCTTGTGTCGCATGTAACTCAAAAAGTATTTGACCTAGAGTCATGAAACTTTACAGGAATGTTGATCAGCATGTGTAGTTGTGCACCTGGGTATTTTATTTAGTATTTTTAGAGTTATTGCCCTTCACTTGGAAAATTTTTGCAATTTTCAACTTGTGTCTCAAGTTACTGAAAAAGGATTTGACATAGTCATTAAACCTTATGGGCAGGTTGCTCAGCATATTTAGATTTTCACCTGGGGGTTTCGCTTGTGGATATATCCAGTATTTGTAGAGTTATTTCCCTTGACTTAGTAAAAAGATTGACAGAACAGTGGCGCGGTGAGGGCACCCGTGTCCTATGGACACATTTCTAGTTGATTTATTGAGATATAGGACATTGTAACTAAATATGTCTCATTTGAATGAGAGACAAAACAATGTTTGGAAAGTAGCATTTCCTATCAAGTGTAAAGTTAATTTGGCCCTATTTTATTATAATTATTAATGTTATTATTAATATTATCATTAGTACTATTTTAATGACACTATCTGTTCATTTTGTGCTTACATAGACTCTAGTTTGAGACATTACATATATTTTCTCCCTTTATTCTCAAAACATGTTTATTCTACATCGAAAAAGATACTGTATAGCAATTATCAGAATTCTTAGTATTAAATGAAAAATATAAAACGTGTACATTATTAAGAAAATAAAACAATATCGCATAAAGTGCGACTTTAATTCACAAGGTAGGTGGTCAAAAGGAAAGACTGCTAAATATCTACGTTGCAATGATACATAGACTATGTTATACGGTTTATAAAAAGTATGCAGCATTTTTCAAACTTGACGTATTTGTTGTGATCCAATTGTTCATATGTTATTATGTTTTATTTATTACAGTAGTTTTTAAAACTATAAGTTTTGTTTCTGATGATGTGTGCCTTATAGTGTCAGATATTGTTCATATTGTTCATTGTGTATAAAACTAAATCGTTATTTTGTATTTTCAAGACTTGAGTTATCAACAGTTGTACATGGTGTTTCTCATGTGAATATACATAAAATATGTTTCGTGTAATTGTTATATATTCACACATTTTAAACTGTCTTAAATCTAGTTCATACGACCAAGTTATTAGTTATTTCAAGTTATCCAGTAATATCAATTTAAATCCGAAAGGTCATTTGTTTAGCGCACTATGAAAGATATCACATGTTTTTGATGTTATTGTTAAAAAAACGAGAAATCAATGTAATAAAAAGTAACACATCTGTTTTACTTAAATTTCATATCATAAAGTGTTGATTTATTACAACTAATATTAATTTTGAAAATTATTGTGTCACGCGTTCTTACTTAATACCACATCTTGGTAAATTGCAATCTATTATAATAAAATTTTGTACATGTATAGCATAAATAATCACGCGTGTAAGCACCGTGTCTTCAAATATATAATATATACATAATGAATTTATATATATGCACGTGCCCATTAATATGCCATAAGAACGATATCTACGTCAAGCGTTTGCAGCGCAGTCTCAAAGATATCTGCCCATTAAATCATGATTGGTAGGTTCTAGCCCTACTGGTATCACTAACTTGTTTCTTACGTACCTTTACTGGTTAGTTTCCAAACAGTCGACTCTAAACTGACCCAGATAAATGTTGCACTTTTGTTAGTATGAAGCTTACATTAACATTTTTCAATATTACATAATGATATAACAAGTATTATCACACCACAGTTACTGACGTCTCGGTGTCTTTTATGTTATTATTCTTAACAAATTTAAAAATATAAATACAATTCCCGCCAAAGCAGAATTAAGTCTAGAAAATAACGATTACTAGATCTTTGGCAAATATGAATGGTTATCTTGGTGATTATGTTTTATTTAGATATTATTCACACCAAAGGAGAGCTAAATCTAGATAACGATAACTAGTCCTTGGACAATTAAACATGATTACTAGTATGTTGGTGATTTTGTTTTATTTATGTGTGACGTCGATTCCGTGATTAAGGTAATTTTCAAAGCTTTAAATATACTTAACTTTGATAGTTCAGATAAGGAAAATACAAAAGCAATATAAATATAAACTAAAATTGATCAACCTCGGTTGGAATATGGTCTAAATTATTGTAAAATATGAACGCCTCATAATCACATCATTCAATATTAAGATGGTCAATATAACGTATTTATGGTTCTGAGACTTATAATTGAAATCACACAAAGGGGTCGATATTTAAGGAGCAATCTGCGATATATATTTATTAGTATGTAATGACTGCGCCTCCGCTTATAATTGTTATTTAGATAAAATTTAGTACTGAAGCTTAGAAAACCCGCTGTGCTATGAGTTAAAAAGTAAAGTGCCTTCCTTATTGTGTCTCAATAATTTTCAGTTTTATGCTGAGACAACGTCTTCTGGTTTGATACAATTAGTTTATTATATGTTATAATCATAATCGTTCTACTGTAAGAAAGATCATAGTGACAAAACTGAGAAGTATCAAAGTCTGTTGGTTTAAAGATATTGAAAAATGAATCACAGCTTCCTTTGATGTTTGTATTAAAATTGAATAATTTACATTTAGCTGTGTTAGTCGGTGCAAACCCAAAACAAATTCAAAACATGGATACCTTAAGACGAAAACCAAATATCGTGTTAATGACAATTCAATAATATGTTATAAAAAAACACAACTACTGAAAGTTAAATATATCGCTAGAAATATATCATAATAATTGGCTTAATGTGGTTGCATTGATTTACGTTCAAAAACATTTCCCCTAAACAAATGTTCATTATTAACATGTTTGACCTAGTTTTATAAACATATTTCAGACAACGTGACTTGATATCGGGTTTGGTTGAAGTCTTGTCGTTTTAATGACCGATTTTTTAGCATGTTTTCCACAGTGGTCAAACCGTATACTCAATGAAAGAATGCAAAGTCCCTGGCAGGATTCGAAGGCAAGTTTTTTTTATATTTGATACAGAAATGTTTTGTCATGGAATAACGTCCAATAGGCTACAAATAGAAGATATTTTAGTAACGATTTCTGTTGATTTAATTATTTGGTTAAACTGTGTTGGTTTTATTTGCAAACAGGACGTTTCGGCCCCAAACCAAATCGGCCCCAGTGGAAAAATCGGCCCCTGGACGGCCCTTTTCCGCGAGACGTTTCGGCCCTACTGTATAGTACAGACAATTAATTAATTAACAACAATTAATTTATTATATATAATAATTACAAACAAACAATTATGACACTTTAATTCTTTAAATAATTATTTATTATCTTTTGACCTATTGAACCATTTAGATATACGTTAATGTTTTTAAAGGTGTAATAACAATAAAGGCAGGGTAATCCTTAATTTATAAATCAAACCACTAAAACTTCTTGATTTTAATTACAATTATTTCTTAGAAAATATTATTTGTTTTATCTTAATTAAACTATAGGCCTACGTATTTTTTTCAAGGTGTAACTAATTAACTGTTTATAGCTTTATGTAAGTGATATCAGAGAAAACTTCAAAAGATTTTTTTAAAAAACGGTTTGCTATAATCTCCTGATAATATTTTTAATTATTATTGCTATTAGATAATGACAGATGCTAAATGTTATAAAATCAATTGAAAGACTGAAACCAAATTATAAATGCTATGTACCTGCTATATATTTATTAATTAGGTTAATCAAACAATGTTGACAGTGACAAAAGAATTATAGATATTATGGCATCTGTTTTCTTTTCATTGTAAAATAACATGACCGAATTTTTCGATTTTCACGTGCATGAACAACCTACTTTCCTAACCTGCTAATTAAATGTGTTAGAATTTTCAATATGAAGGAAATAATTACGAGAAGCTATTTATTGTGAGATATTTATAAACATTGAAGTTAACATTAAATGCAACAAGTACCTAATCGTTGATGGTTTTGGTAAAAAATAAATCTTTTATGTAAAATATATAAGAGGTATCGTAAATCTTTCAAGGTACTTGGAAATTGGCGTTCCACTTCATGAAAATTGTCAATTTTTATTATTATAACTATGAAATTTTAATATACCGGTTTAAAACACAGTACTTATTCTGGGGCCGATTTGGTAAAGGGCCGAAACGTCTGGGGCCGAAACGTCTTTGGTAATTGGGGCCGATATGTCTTTGGGCCGAAACGTCTCAAAATCGTTTTATTTCATCTTCTTTTTATCTCTGCCAAATAGCATCTGGTAAATTGTACTAATGGCAGCAAACTGAATATCTGAAACAATGGACATGTGTTTATCAGGTGGATATCTCAACAGCTTTTCCCGTCAGTTTTGCAGCTTCTTTCCGTAACAATTCATTTGGAGATTAATCACAATTGTTCATGTACTTTCTGACAGCCACAATTGTTAGTTCTTTTAGTTTTAGATACTTTTGAGAAAAATGTTAACTTGTGAAGACAATCGAATGCCTCTCTTTTCGTAATTATTAAAACAAATTCAGGTCTCTCAGAAAATACATCGTCTTGTCGTACCTCTGCTTCTCTAATGGCTTCGTATCCATATTGACAATAATTGTTATCAACTACCAAAGCTGATGCTGAACATCTCGTACATTTGCCGACATTGTAAATATTCAGCTCAGTATCATAGCCAAATAAGGGCAGGTGTCCCAATAAAGGAATGCCCAATGATACAGGAGGATACCACTTTAATTAAATCATTTTGTTCACCATGCAACCAAACACACTGTAATGGAAGTCAGTAATATGCTGCTAACAGAAACGTGCCTATCCAAATAATTGTATAACCTTAATAAACTGTTAACAACTAAGATACCCGGTAATGACAACAGGTTCCCTATTTCACAGTTTTGATAAATATGACATTCACATTCTACGGTCTACATCACGTTATGATTCATATAAAAGAATTATTCATTCTGGTTTCTAGTGTCGGGCAACCTTACGTAACGCTGTAGTTGTACAATTTGTATTATTTATGATTAAACTATTCAATATATTTAATAATTATTCGCAGGAGTCTCAAATAACGTTATAAATCAAATATGTTAATGTCAGCCATATTTATTATATATCTTGTACATAATAAAATCATTTTACATTTTAGGCACAATGTTGACATTTAACAACCTTATGTAATTTGTGCGCTTTAAATGAAAATAAATCTTGTACTTTTATTACATCGATGTGGTTAAAGTAATTATTAATATCATTATTTATCATTATTATTGTTATTATTATTATAATTATTATCATCAGACTTTTAAAGTGCCCTTTACATATATTCGCATGCTGAATGCGCTGCACAATGATATTGAACTTAACAAAAATACATACATGTATCAAAAAACAAGCTGAAAACAAGCTAAAACATCATATACAATACATTACAAAAAACTATAGAATATTTGAAACAGAAACAAATGAAGTTACGGGATGATGATAATAAAAAAGAAAGTGATTGTTGTTAAACAGCAATATACGCTAAAAATTTATGACGTAGAAGCGAAAATAAAATTAATGTAGCGCTTTTATTGATGACCTACATTATTCTTCCTGATTTCGTGTATGAACTTAAGATTGTAGTTTAAATGTAAGTTATTCGTTTGTTTTTCAGAGTTTATCTAGGAATTTATTGCTTTATGGTACTTTTACTAGATTTAACATATGGTAATTCACTTATATAAACATAAAATCTAAAGTTTATATTCAAAGCACGAGTACTTAAGGTTTTAGCTCCCAAGGGTCCATAAACTGACAGAAACTTACGCTTCCTTCTCCGTTCTGTCTGTAAAATTAAATTTTATTTCTTAAAAAAATATTGAGTAGCAAATTTGAATGAATAATCGTTATCGTGCTATTTGTGTTTACAATTTCTATTGTCCATTGGCCCGGATTTGATCAATAAATCCTTTCGATTTACAGCTAAAAGTAAATCCACATTCAAGAACTCCTTTCGGTTTCTATATTGGTTTCCCCGTCGGTGATTCGCAGCATGTCATATTAATGAATGAGAACCGCAAAGCAGTTCTGCTGTACATGAATTCGAAAGCTAAAAATAGCTATAAATGTTCTGATTTTTGGCACTTAGGTTATAAATTTATTTCCCTTTTTTGAGTAGTACATGAAATTATAATTTGTTACTTTTTGAATTACATTTACACACAGCATTTCAAGTATACTATTACTGATTGATTTTGTCAATATAAAGAAGATTTCAGGCATAATACTTTAACAATTTTGCTTTTGAAAATTATTTTTAATTTATATTTCTGAAATTAAATGTTTAATAATAACATGTTGATATATTGGTTGTTTTGAAATAATTAAACTTTAGTATATAAAGTTACATTTCATTAGCGTCATTGGTACAGCATACCACTTTGTAAAAAAGAAAAAAATTAAGCGTATGACTGGTGACATGTTCGGGGGTCCGTACTCGACAGCGAAAGCTGCATTTTGTGGTATTACGAGCCTCATTAAGCATAGGCTATAGATATATATCATGACAACAACAGAAACTTTGATCTGCAGTTTGAACATGAAATGTAATGTTTTTTATGAATGGTTTTAAAGCAATTCAACAAAAAATATATATTGATCTCCCAATAAATTAATTAACAATAGTTTTTTATATATATTACCAATGTCAAATAGCTTTCATATCTTTGTCGAGACGCACGACCATGATGTTAGTGAATTTCCTCATACCTACCTAAAATTCAGGTGACAGTCTTCTATTATATTGATAAATACTGTATCACCATGTAACGCGTGTATAACAAACAAAAAAAATCCTGAATTTGGTCTTTTTGAAATTCATCCCATTTTTTCATTCCAGAGTGTGTTCTACTTTCAGTATTAAAAAAAACCATTTATTTTAATTTGACATGAAAAAATGCATGCAATATTACTTAATTATAATATTAGTCCCTTTTGTTACTATTTGTATATTTGTTACAATTATAATAATAAAAAAACAGACATTGATATTTTTATCATCTTATGTTACTGACTACAGTAGTGACACAAACAGAACACAGTACAGTCATGTCACATAACGTTTACAAGTCTTGTAAGTCTTGTTTATATACAATGGAATTACTTTCCTTACCAGGTAGGCATCAGTGAAAGCATTTTTATATTAAATATCTTTCCCCTCTTTTTAATTATGGACAGTGCATAAGATAAGTATAATTATGCAAAAAATGGTTTACCAAACATTCGGAAAAAATCTACAATAGTACTTAATCTGAATATTACATGACCTGTGCGTAGAAATAATTTGGTAAGGTATCTGTAATGAGCACATTTTTTTACGCGGAGCTTCTCAATTGCTGCATTGCAGCAACATTTGTACTTGTTTTCACTTGATTTAATTGTATCATCTGCATTTTAGTGTGCATCTTAAAGTGCGAGGAATGTAAAAAGATGTTATCCGTATTCGGGGCTTCACTTCTATTCTAGGGTGTGCATAAACTTTTACCGTTTCAGCTTCACGGTTTCTAGCCTTTCACAATAGAAATATCAACTTGTGCTTTTATGGTTGCTTCCCTTGAATTAGCTCTGAAATTCAAAGTATTTTTAATTTCTTGAGAAGTTTATTTCTCATTGATATTGTGTGAAAAGTACGTCAATACTTTCATACACCAAGCATTTTGTTTGATAATATAAGTCCGCCGAAATAAGAATATTTTGGTAATGTGACTCCAACTTATCCGGGAGAACAAATAATATAGTTACAGTTCGAAAATTAGAAAAAAACAGGTTGATTAATATTTTCTGGACGGAAGTGCACCATGAAGCTATACTCGTAGAAGTTTTGTTTGTTTGTGACAAACCGAGTACAGGATAACAACTATCGCATGGTTGACTTAAAATGTCACAGTAACTTAAAACAAACACAACTCGTAAGAATACTCCGTACACGATATCATCTTTCCTTTCAAAAGAATCAATTCATTTGTATTGACATTGTAATTATTTCACCAAACCGTTCAATTTGCTTTATTAGCAAATAATTGATTGATTGACACCACTCAGACTTCAATTAGTTAAATTACAGGGACGAATAATAACTACAGTCAATTATTTACTTAGCACGAAATTTCGTACAGTACACAGCCAATAATACATGATAAAAGTAGTATAAAGTGCATGACAACATAATATGGCTTATTACTATGGATAGCCATTTTATATTGTTCATTTTCATTTATTTAACCATTTGGATAATAGATAAGTTCAATTCGACTATATTTGACTTGAAAACACCTTCTTATTTAACCGGAATCCATTATATTATGTCATATTTACAATATATGAAACCATACCGTCAGTGTATAAAACCGAGGTAGCAATATAAAAGTTGATTTTGTCAACATATGATTCCAATTCTTCAATATATTGTACCAAAGTAGCCATGTATGGAACCAGATATTTATATGAAACCGAATTATCAATATATTAATTTATTTTTACAATATATGAAACCGTTTTATCAATGTATGGAGACGAAGTATCAATATATAAGTTGATTATCACACTTTATGATACCAATTATGGGAAAAATTACATAAATTGAAAAAGAACATTATCAGACAGCCATGGCTTTCCATATATTACCTCGATAGTTTAGTTTATTTACACGTAATTTGACAGTTTATTTGAAGCATATCCACTTTATTTTTGAAGTATAGCTTAACAAAAAAGCTTCATGGGGTTAAGTTTAAGGCCAACATATTTCAAGGAAATCAAACTTGAGAAAAAAGTACTTATTATAATAAGAAAAAAAAAAGATTCACGATTGAATTAAATAATTATGTTATGTCCAATTAATGAGCTATTTAAATGGTAAAATTTAGAGGAAGACACGTGCGCAACGTGACCTGGGTTCAAATACAGATACCTTTGCTACTTTGCAAACACTCCATGGTATTGTTTTTTAAGGGAACACTAAAACTATTTATGTAGATCTAACGTTTTAAGAAGGTTATGTCATCATTCATTTTGCAGCTACAGTCTGGAAAATAGCTAACTTCCCATAACTTTCATCCGTCTTTATCAAAGTCTACTTTATTTTAAGACATATAAAAAAGGTTAAGCCACTTTGATCGAAGAGTGTATATTTAAACCCAATGTGCTTCCAATTGTCAGCTCAATGATCGATGTGAACTAACTTTCCAAAGGAATATGGGTTGACATTTCCTGAAATAATTATGTTCCGGATACACTAACTGTTAAGTTCCTAAAGTAACTGCACACCATATGTGCAAATGAAGTGAAAATTGTTTTATAATTAGAAGTATAAAACAAAGTAAGTTTGACAATTGTTATTACGTCAGCACTTGGTTTGATAAGTACAGGGTGGATGAGGTGTTTAAGGTACCACTGAATCAATAATACTAGTTTAACGTTATTTTTCCCGTATTTTTTTTTCAATAATAATTGAGTAACAAGCACATACAATGCATAGATATCTGACTTGTCCGATTCTGATGATCATATTACTGGATACAATAAGAATTTCACCACAACATATTTGTTAACAAAAGAGCAATTAATGTATGTGGTTAAATCTATTGTAAGTCAAATGAAAGGAGCGGACTAAGGATCTATCACATTCCCGAAAAATAAAACGTTTCTTATTCCAACAGTACATTTTCTTTCAATGAAGCTCATGTACTTTTTCCTGATATGCTTGCAGAAATCATGCCACAATGACACTGTATGTTTTCATCAAAGTATTGCCGCATATATAAATTTCTACAATCATAACGGGAAAAAAGGGCGTCGTAAACAAATGCAACGTGATCTTCCACAGTGTATGTTTAAAGTCGAACACGATAACGTTTACATTAATTGGTCAAACTTTTATGATATAATGGGTTGTTGCAAGTTATTCAGTTATTACAATTTGCATTTTTACTGCAATAAAGAAGAATGAAATTGTATATATAGACACGTAAATCAGAGAAGCGTAGTGGTTATAGATAGTATGTATGACGAGTTTATTAAGTAAATGCTTTTTTTTCGAGTTCAAATCTGGAATTGTGCATTTGTTTTATGTCTGTATGGTTTTTACTTTCAGATAACATTTTCATATTCTCTTTTATAAACATGTGATTAATTCAATATATTGTACAATTAAAATATAAACTTACAACGATTAGCAAAATTGATTTTTTTTACATTTTAACAGTCATAGTATTGACAATTTACCACAAGTTTTAACAATTCCGGCTCATTTGTATATCTTTATATTTAAATTTCTGCCATTCTACATTTATCACTACAATTATGACTGTGTTGCCTCTGACTTTACTTGTTAAAAGAAATTGTGTTAAAACTAAATGTTCTCAAATAGTATTGTCCTAAAATTAAGTTCTTTGGAAAATATCTAAAATCAAAAAAGAAAAGAAAAGAAAAAATGCCTTTTCCAAGAATCGAACCACGGTCTCAACATTGACGAAGCCGACACTCAACGACTACGCTATTACGCTGAAAGGTTAAAAATTGAGTAATTGTAAAGGTAGTTAAAGATTTAGGCGATGAATACATGTAGTATGATTTATATACTGTCGATTCAAATATGACCGAGAATGGGAAATCTTAAGTTTAAAAGTACATAGGGGTGGCAGGAAATATATATGTATATAAATACCATGTTTTTTTTTATTCTCGAAATTGCTATAGCATGTAATTCGTTACACTTTAATTCAAACAATGCATTAAACCGGTGTGTCACTCTCAGTCGCGCTAGCGTTGGCGTTTTTGTCTCCAGTGCCAAGAGAGTACCTCAATAGGTGATTAGCACGGAAAAATGGATGACGTTTTCACCAAGTGGCTTAATCAAAAGCTAATCCCAAATCTTCCATCTAATACTGTCGTGGTAATAGACAACGCACCTTATACATGTAACACTTATTGCGATGACCAACGAAATCAAGTACAAAAATGTGATTACACCTTTCTAACAACGCCATAACATACACCTCAACCACAGAGCACAGGACTCGCGTGCTCGCAATAAATAGATGATTTTGTTGCAAGCCCAAAAAGCTAAATTGAATACCTATGTATTGAAAAAAAATGCATTGAGAAAAAAATTGACGAAATTGGGATTTGAACCCACACTTGTATAGTTGATAGACTAGCGCGCTACCACTACGCCACAATATCACACTGCAAGTAGTATGGCCAATGAGTATTACAATACTACGCATACACACATGATTTACCTTTTCTAAAGTGAACTGACCCATGCTATGTTTACAACGGTTCCGAAATAAATAAACTTCAACAATTAGAATTATCGACACCCTTTTTGTCAATATTGATGTAAACAGATAATGAAAGGAATAGCGAATTCGAGCTGTAGGTAGATATACATTATGACACCAACAAATTTAAATATCATGCAAAAATACACTAGTATGCACATAAGTTTATATTACAAACAATAAAGTTATCATTCAGATAATATGCATAAAGATAAGAATAAATTGATAATAATTTTTAAAACTTAAAGATAAGAATATTATTTGAATGAGAGACAAAACAATGTTTGGAAAGTTGCATTTCCTATCAAGTGTAAAGTTAATTTGGCCCTATTTTAATATTATTATTATTATTATTATCAGTGGTACTATTTTAATGACACTATTTGTTCATTCTGTGCTTACATAGAGTCTAGTTTGAAACATAACATATATTTTCTCCCTTTATTCTCAAAATATGTTTATTCTACATCGAAAAAGATACTGTATAGCAATTATCAGAATTCTTAGTATTAAATGAAAAATATAAAACGTGTACATTTTTAAGAAAATAAAACAATATCGCATAAAGTGCGACTTTAATTCACAAAGTCGATGGTCAAAAGTAAAGACTGCTAAATATCTACGTTACAATGACACATAGACTCTGTTGTACAGTTTATAAAAAGTATGCAGTATTTTTCAAACTTGACGTATTTGTTATGATCCATTTGTTCATAAGTTATTATATTTTATTTATTACAGTAGTTTTTAAAACTATTTCTTCTTTTTGTCAGATAATGTGTGTCTTAAAGTGTCAGATATTGTTCATATTGTTTATTGTGTATAAAAATAAATCATTATTTTGTATTTTCAAGACTTGAGTTATCAACAGTTGTACATGGTGTTTCTCATGTGAATAAATAAAATCTGTTTCGTGTAATTGTTATATATTCCCACATTTTAAACTTTGTCTTCAATCTAGTTCATACGACCAAGTTATTATTTATTTCAAGTTATCTTGTAATATTAATTTAAATCCGAAAGGTCATTTGTTTGGCGCACTATGAAAGATATAACATGTGTTTTGATATTATTGTTAGAAAAACGAGAAGTCACTGAAATATAAAGTAACACTTTTGTTTTACTCAAATTTCATATCATAAAGTGTTGATTTATTACAAGTAATATTAATTTTGAAAATTATTGTGTCACGCGTTCTTACTTAATACCACATCATGGTGAATTCCGATCTATTAAAAATAAAATTGTGTACATGTATAGCATAAATCATCACGCGTGTAAGCACCGTGTTTTCAAATATAAAATATATAATTAATGAATTTATAAATACACACGTGCCCATTTATATGCCATTAGAACGATATCTACGTCAAGCGTATACAGCGCAGTCTCAAAGATATCTGCCCATTTAATCATAAATGATAGGTTTAAGTCCTACTGGTATCACTAACTTTTTTCTTACGGACCCAGATAAGTGTTGCACTTTTGTTTGTATGAAACTTACATTAACATTTTTCAATGTTACATAATGATATAACAAGTATTGTCACACCACAGTTACTGACGTCTCGGTGAATTTTATGTTGTTATTCTTGACAAACTTAACAATATAATTACAATTCACACCAAAGGGAAATTAATTAAGTATAAATAACGATAACTAGATCTTTTGCAATTATGCATGGTTATTTTTGTGATTGTGTTCTATTTAAATATAATTCACACCAAAGGAGAGCTAAGTGTAAATAATTAAACTAGACCTTTGACAAGTATATGATTTTCTTTGTGATGTTAAATTTATGTGTGTCGTTGTGGTCGATTCCGTGATTAGCATGATTAAGGTAATTTTCAAAGCTTCAAATCAACATAATTTTGATAGTTCAGATAATGAAAATACAAAAGCAATATAAATATAAACTAAAATTGACCAACCTCGGCTGGAACGTGGTCTAAATTATTGTAGAATATGAACGCCTCATAATCACATCATTCAATATTAAGATGGTCAATATGACGTATTTATGGTTCTAAGACTTATAATTAAAATCACACAAAGGGGTCGATATTTAAGGAGCAATCTGCGATATATTTATTAGTATGTAATGACTACGCCTCTGCTTATAATTGTTATTTAGATTAAATTTAGTATTGAAGCTAAGAAACCCGCTGTGCTGTGAGTTAAAAAGTAAAGTGCCTTCCTTATTGTGTCTCAATAATTTTCAGTTTTATGCTGAGACAACGTCTTCTGGTTTGATACAATTAGTTTATTATATGTTATAATCATAATCGTTCTACTGTAAAAAGGATCATAGTGACAAATCTGAGAAGTATCAAAGTCTGTTGGTTTTAAGATATTGAAAAATGAATCACAGCGTCCTCTGATGTTTGTATTAAAATTGAATAATTTACATTTAGCTGTGTTAGTCGGTGCAAAACCCAAAACAAATTCAAAACATGGATACCTTAAGATGAAAACCAAATATCGTGTTAATGTATCATGTTAATGACAAATCCATAGTAAGGATATGTTAAAGAAAAAACACAACTATTGAAAGTTAATCATATCGCTAGAAATATATCATAATAATTGGCTTAATGTGGTTGCATTGATTTACGTTCAAAAACATTTCCCCTAAACAATATTCATTAATTAACAAGTTTGACCTAGTTTTATAAGCATATTTCAGACAACGTGACTTGATATCGGGTTTGGTTGAAGTCTTGTCGTTTTAATGACCGATTTTTCAGCATGTTTCCCACAGTGGTCAAACCGTATACTCAATGAAAGAATGCAAAGTCCCTGGCAGGATTCGAAGACAAGTTTTTATACTTGATACAGAAATGTTTTTGCCATGGAATAACGTCCACTAGGTTACCAGTAGAAGAGATTTTAGTAACGATTTCTGTTGATTTAACTATTTGGTTAAAATGTGTTGGTTTTATTTCATCTTCTTTTTATCTCTGCCAAATAGCATCTGGTAAATTGTACTAATGGCAGCAAACTGAATATATGAAACAAGGGATGTGTTTCTCAACAGTTTTTTTTCGTCAGTTTTGCAGCTTCTTTCCGTAACAATTCATTTTGAGATTAATCACACTTGTTCGTATATTTTCAGACAGCCACAATTGTTAGTTCTTTAAGTTTCAGATACTTTTGAGAAAAATGTTAACTTGTGAAGACAATCGAATGCCTCTCTTTTCGTAATTATTAATACAAATTCAGGTCTCCCAGAAAATACATCGTCTTGTCGTACCGCTGCTTCTCTAATAGCTTCGTATCCATATTGACAATAATTGTAATCAACTACAAAAACTGATGCTGAAACATCTCGTGCATTTGCCGACATTGTAAATATTCAGCTAAGTATCATCGCCAACTAGGGGCAGGTGTCCAAATATAGGAAATCCCAATGGTCCAGGAGGATACCACTTTTTATTATATACCTATAAATTTTCTCCCTAAAATACACGCAAATATTGAAGCGCAAATACGCTTCAACGGATAGAAATTTCCGTATTATGTTAGTGACAAATACGGAACCATATATGGAAGTGCCGGACTATTTTTGACGTTGGTTCCGATCTTAGCTTTGTATAACGTTGCATTTGGAAACGGGAACCAAAATTATTAAAGGCGTGGCCGGTTTGCAAGAATTACGTATTCATCCGTCAGTCATGAATTTATTTCTTGACAACTACATTTCATTTTCTGAATAAAACGAAAAGGTTTATAATAAAAGGAAAATTATGTTATAGTAGCTTTCTGAGACTATTTATTTTTCTTCTCGCAACGTTGGAAAATTGATATCTCGCTCGACCTTCGGTCTCGCGAGCTATCAATTTTCCACCGCTGCTCGTAGAAAAATACAAAGCCTCAGAAAGCTACTACAACATAATATTCCGTATTTATTGAATCATTTTATCCACCATGAAACCAAACACACTGTAATTGTAGTCAGTAAAATGCTACTAATAAAAACGTGCCTATCATAATGATTTTTTATCTTCAATTAATTGTCAACAACTAAGATAATGACAACATTACACAGTTTTAATAAATATGTTCTTCACATTCTACAGTCTAGATAACGTTATGATTCAGATAGAGGAATTATTCATACTGGTTTCTAGTGATACTCGTTATTTGCGATATTTGCGTTTCTCAGTCTCTAGTTTAGAGAAATTTAACACTGTATTTGTACCATTTACATTGTTTATGATTAAACTATTTAATATATTTAATAAATATTTCGTGGGAGTCTAAAACTACGTTTTAAATGTATATCTTGTGAATAATTTAATCATTTTACATTTAAGGCACGATGTTGCCATTTGACAACCTTAGCTAATTAGTTCGCTAAAAATGGTATGAAGTGGAAAATAAATCTTGTACTTTTATTAAATCAATGTGGTTTAAGTAATTATTATTATTTGTATTATTATCATGATACCAGACTTTTTAAGTGCCCTTTACATATATTCGCATGCTCAAAGACGCTGCACAATGATATTGAACAGAAACAAAAATACATACATATATCGAAAATCAAGCTGAAAACAAGCTCAAACATCATATTCATTCCATTATAAAAACTATAGAATATTTGAAACAGAAACAAATAAAGTTACGGGATGATGATAATAAAAAAGAATGTGATTGGTGTCAAACAACAATGTACGCTTAGAAATTTATGATGAAGAAGCAAAAATGTAAACGAAGTTGAAGACTTAACGTTAGGCACCATCCTCACGATGAAACCGTTTACTAATGTACAGAAGTTTGACACGAAATAACGTTCTGAAAGTCTACATTGAATAGACTCAGTGTTTTTCCCTATATAACTTATACCTGAAAACAGTACCGTTCCCAATCAAAAAAAGACAGCAAAATTCCCAATTTTCGCTTTTTAAAATTTCCCTTCTCCGTAAAAAAAATAGAAACTGAACATAATTTACATTGTTTTCAAAGAACATTGTTCGACCCAAGTACCGAGTAATCAATCGCGTCCGACTGTTATCCGTTTCATGCGATCTTCTGCTGATAACATAATTATGAAGTCGGGAACCATCGCGTTTATTACCAGTTTCCGCGACTTCCGCGATTTGTGTTCATCAACGTTGCTCTTGTTAAACATATTTTTTTCAATTCGCATTTTGATTTCGAAAATGAGCCATAACAATTAATATTATAACGAAAAATTGGTGGCCAAATCGGCAAAATCGTGCAATAAATTAAGTCAATATGGTCTTGGTAAGCTTGAAATGCCACAAACTAACAGCGACATTAATTATAAAGTGGTTTTACTGCCGGTTACACAGCCGACTGTCGTGGAGCCTAAGAAAATTAATGACGAAGTTTAAAGAAAGTATATTTGTCGCTAAAAATTTTATATTGAAAGTAAAAACGGTAGTCTTCCTGAGGGCGACATCAATTGTGTCCAAAGTGCAATTATATTGAGACCAACCCTGAAGTGCCTTCAGCCATAAAAGAATCCTCATGGCCACTGTCCAAGAAAAAGAAAATGATTGATGCCAAATATGAAATACACTATGATTGGCTGTAGTTTAGCAGTAGCAAAAATGGCTACTGTTATAAAGTATGTGAATTCTTTGGTATCCCATCACCGGGCAGAAGTTTACCATTTCTTGATGGTACACAACATTAAGACCATCCTGTCAGAAAACTTGAATCTCATCAAGAGACGACCCTTCATAAGGCTGCAGTCAAGAGACATATGCAATCCAAAGTGCTTAATATACAAGCAACGGTTACTGACATGCTTTTACAATAAAAAAGAAGATGTGTGAAAGTCAAACAGCAGTGAACAGGCTATATTTATCTTCACTTGCATCGACGATTCACATGGTAATTAGAAAACGCTGGGCCCTAGACAGTGTTAGTACAATCATTAATCATATGGCTTAAAATAATTGTCATGCCATAAAAGACTACTTTAAAGGGAAAGGTCCACAATATACTTATGCGTTCTCGGTAACAGATATGATATTAGTTTCTGCATCGAAAATAAAAAGGACGTTCGAAGTTCCCAATTCCTAGCCTTGCTAGCCGATGAATCAACAGACGAGGCAAACCGAACACAGTTTGCCATTTTGATAAGGTTTCTACAAAATGGTAGCATAGATGACCACTTTTTGGGAATTGTTAATGTAAAGAGAGCTGATCAGCATCACTGATGAATGCCATATCTTCCTTCCTCATTTCTAAAGATATTGACATCAACAAGTTGGTCTTCATTGGTGCTTGACATTTATCCGCATGAACTACAACTTAATAAAACGAACTCTTAAAAATTTAGAACATCATTTTTCGATCTCCTTATTACTACCAACAATAATACTATTCACACGAAAATTTATGATAAAACAGATGACTTTGACTTTTGTATAGTTTATTATCCACCTATAGGTTAGAGTGCATATTGGGTGTTCTTCGTAAATAAGAAAGCTAAAAAGGAGCGGAGCTTGCGAAGCCTGGTTTTTATGGCGATGTGATTTACAAACTTCGTAAGATCTTGGGTCATGGTATTTGTTCTGTTGTTTTGGGTGTCCTACTTGGTTGTGTGTCCGGGGGCAGCGTCCTGTGAACGTTGCCTTTGCCGTGTTGATCTTTATTCTTGTTATTTTACTAAAATCATTAAACGTTTTATTAAAAGGGATAATGACCCTACTATTTTATGACATACTGCATGCTTAGTGTTCAACCCTTTTACAGTTGGACACTACGCTTTCCTCTTTTGATTACATCTGACGGACCAAGTGGGAGACTCTATGATGGACAGTTCTTAAAACACGTTGGGACTGAATTGTCTTCATGTTCGTCTTCTGACTTGCTTCGTCTCAATAATTTTCAGTTTTATGCCGAGAGGTCCGACGAAATTTACTACCAGTTTCTTAAACATCTACCACCCCAATCTCTTGACTTGCTTCTTGAAATTTTTAACAGAATTTGGGTTTCTGGTGAATTTCCTAACACTTGGAAAAATGCGTTGGTTATTCCTATCCCTAAACCTGGAAAAGATTCAACTGACCCTTCAAATTATCGCCCAATTTCACTAACAAGTTGCCTCTGCAAAACATTCGAGAGAATGATAAATAATCGGTTAGTTTGGTATCTAGAAAATAATGGAATTATTACTAATTTTCAGTCAGGTTTTCGTAAACAGCGAAGTACAAACGATCATCTTGTACGACTTGAAACTTTTATTAGAGAAGCCTTTGTAAATAAACAACACCTGGTATCAATTTTCTTTGATCTTGAGAAGGCTTACGATACTACTTGGAAATATGGTATCCTAAAAGATCTAAAGGATGCTGGACTTAAAGGCAGACTTCCTCTATTCATTTCTGGATTTTTAAACGATAGGCACTTTAAAGTGAGACTTGGTTCAACTTTTTCTCAGGATCACCAACAAGAACAAGGTGTTCCTCAAGGAAGCATACTTTCTGTTACACTTTTTGGCCTTAAAATAAACAATATTGCTAGCGCTCTTACACCAGGCATAGATTGTTCTCTATATGTAGATGATTTTCTTATCTGCTATCGATCGAAAAGTATGAGAACAATTGAAAGGCAACTTCAACAAAATTTAGATAAAATCCAAAAGTGGGCAATAGAAAATGGTTTTAAATCTTCAAAGTCAAAAACTCAATGTGTTCATTTTTGTCGATTGCGGAAACACCATAGTGACCCTGAACTTTACATATCTGGTTCTAAAATTCCAGTAGTTGATGAAGCTAAGTTTTTAGGAATTATATTTGACAAAAAACTTTCTTTTATACCACATATTAAACATTTGAAATCTAAATGCCTTAAAGCTTTAAATTTACTTAAGGTTTTATCAAGTACAAATTGGGGTTCAAATTCTTCCACATTACTGAAATTATACAGAAGTCTTATCCGATCAAAATTAGATTATGGTTCTGTTGTATATGGGTCTGCAAGAAAATCATATCTTCAAATGCTAGATACCATACATCACCAGGGTTTACGGTTAGCTTTAGGTGCATTTCGCACCTCACCTGTAGAAAGTCTATATGCGGAAGCTGGGGAACCATCGCTTCATCTTCGTCGAAAAAAGCTATCACTTCAATAAGCAACTAGAATTTCATCAAATAGCAAAAATCCAGCCAAAAATATTATTTTCAAACCACGTTATATTGAAAAAATTTGTTAACAAACCAAAGGAAATAAAACCATTAGGCCTTCGTTTAAAAGATGATTTAGACAAACTTAAAATAAATCCTGTCAGTATCCTTCAAAATGACGATGAGAATGTTCCACCGTGGACTTACAATTCCCCTGAAGTAAATATTAACCTTTCAAATATAAAAAAGTCATCAAATTCACATGAACATTTCAAAGAGAAGTTTCTAGCAATAAAGGAAGAACATGAAAATTTTATACATATTTATACGGACGGTTCAAAAGAAGGTTGACCCTTAACCCAAAACTCAATAGGGGTCATCTGCTGGTCACGACCAATCATCATACAAAGTTTGAAGTTCCTGGGCCTAAGCGTTTTTAGTTAATTGATCGGAAACCGTTTTTACCTACAAGGTCAATGTGACCTTGACCTTTGACCCCTTGACCCCAAAATCAAAAGGTCATCTGCTGGTCATGACCAATCACCATACCAAGTTTGAAGTTCCTAGGCCTAAGGGTTCTTAAGTTATTGATTGGAATGCATTTTTACCTACAAGGTCAATGTGACCTTGCCCTTTGACCCCTTAACCCCAATATCAATAGGGGTCATCTGCTGGTCATGACCAATCACCATACCAAGTTTGAAGTTCCTAGGCCTAAGGGTTCTTTAGTTATTGATCGGAAACCGTTTTTACCTAAGAGGTCAATGTGACCTTGACCTTTGACCCCTTGACCCCAAAATCAATAGGGGTCATCTACTGATCATGACCAATCACCATACCAAGTTTGAAGTTCCTAGGCCTTAAGGTTCTTTAGTTATTGATCGGAAACCGTTTTTCCTTACAAGGTCAATGTGACCTTTGACCCCTTGACCCCAAAATCAATAGGGGTCATCTACTGATCATGACCAATCACCATACCAAGCTTGAAGTTCCTAGGCCTTAAGGTTCTTTAGTTATTGATCGGAAACCGTTTTCCCTTACAAGGTCAATGTGACCTTGACCTTTGACCCCTTGACCCCAAAATCAATAGGGGTCATCTACTGGTCATGACCAATCACCATACCAAGTTTGAAGTTCCTAGGTCTAAGGGTTCTTTAGTTATCACTCGGAAACCATTTGGTCTACGGACCGACGGACCGACGGACCGACAAGTGCAAAGCAATATACCCCCTTTTCTTCGAAATGGGGGCATAATTACATAGTTATGATATGGTTAAAAAAATAACTACTGAAAAATAATCATCTTGCTAGAAGATATCATAATAATTGGCTTAATGTGGTTACATTGATTTATGTTCAAAAACATATCCCCTAAACAAATGTTCATTAATTAACAAGTTTGACCGAGTTTTATGAGCATATTCTAGACTACCTGACTTGATACTGGGTTTGGTTGATGTCTAATCTTTTTTGTGACCGATTATTAGCATGTTTCCCACAGTCAAATAGTATACTCAATGAAAGAATCGAAAGTTCCTGGCAGGATGTGAACCCAGAACGATGAGATGCAATTTTTCTGGGTGTCCTGCTTGGGTGTGTGCGGGGGCGGCGTCCTGTGAACGTTGTGTTTGCCTTGTTGATCTTAATTCGTGTTATTTTGAATACCTTGTACAGAAATGCCTTAGGCATGGAATAACGTCTACTAGGTTACCAGTAGAAGAAATTTCAATAAAGAATTCTATTGATTTAATTATTTGGTTCAAATGCGGTTTATTTCATGAACAGACTCAATCAAACCGAGCCTGCAATATTTACAATTTGTCGTGTTGGGCTTTCTTTAGGGATTCTTATTTTCTCTATTTCATCTTCTCTGCCAAATAGCATCTGGTTAATTGTACTAATGACAGGCAACAGAATCTGAAACAATGGATATGGGTCATCCTGTAGAATCTCAACAGTTTATCCGCAAATACTTTAGCTTCTTTACGTTACAATTCATTTGGAGATTATCTTATAGCCATATTTGCTACTTTTTTAAGTTCAAGATACTTTGGAGAAATTTACAAGAAGTTGAGCTGTCAAGACTATCGAATGCCTCCCTTATCGCAATTATTGTAGCAAATAAAGATCTCTGAGAAAATGCATCGCCTTTTGGTAAGGGTGCTTCTTAAATGGAGTTGTATCCATTGACAATAATTGTATTCCAGCTACCAAAGCCGATGCTAAAACATCTCCGTGCTTTTGCCGCAATTGTAAATATTTCAACTCAGTATCATCGCCAAATAAGGGCAGATGTCCCAATATAGGAAATCCAAATAGTCCAGGATGATACCACTTTTTATTGAATCATTTTATCCACCATGAAACCAAACACACTGTAATGGAAGTATGTAATATGCTTCTAAAAGAAACGCGCCTATCCAAATAGTTTTGTATCTTTAATTAACTGTCAACAACAAAGACAATGACAACAGGTTCCCTACACAGTTTTAATAAATATGATATTCACATTCTACATTCTAGATCACGTTATAATTCAGATAAAAAAATATTCATACTGGTTTCTAGTGTAGATAGTTGCGTTTCTCAGGAGCAACCTTACGTCTCTAGTTTAGAGAATTTTAAGACTGTATTTGTACCATTTACATTATTTATGATTAAACTATTCAATATACTTATTTGATAAATATTTCGTTGGAGTCTAAAACTACGTTATAAATCAAATATGTTAATGTTAGCCCTTTTTAATATAATATAATCATTTCACATTTTAGGCACGATGTTGACATTTAACAACCTTAGCTAATTTGTGCTAAAAAATGGTATGAAGTGGAAAATAAATCTTGTACCTTAATTACATCAATGTGGTTTAAGTAATTATTAATATTATTATTCATTATTATTATTATAATTAATATAATTTTACCAGACTTTTTAAATGCGCTTTACATATATTTGCATGCTCAGAGGCGCTGCACAATGATATTAGAGTCAACAAAAATACATATATGTATCAAAAAACAAGCTGAAAACAAGCTAAAACATGATAATTTTATACAATACATTATAAAAGCTATAGAATTTTTAAATCAGACACAAATTAAGTTACGTGATGACGATAATAAAAAAGAAAGTGTTAAACAGCAATATACGCTAAGAATTTATGATGTAGAGGCAAAATTGTAAACGAAGTTGAAGACTTAACGTTAGATAGGATCCTCACGATAAAACCATTTACTAATGTACAGAAGTTTGACACGAAATAACGTTCATAAAGTCTACATTGAATAGACATATGAAAAAGTGTTCGCCAATATGAGAGACAAAAGTTAAAATTGCAAAATTATATAAAATGTTCATATTGTAAACCTCTAAGGCTGTCGTCACATACAGAAATATCTAGCTATCGCCTCGAGCTAGACATTCTTGCTTTTACGGCCGGTGTACAAAAGATTCTTATAAGGACATGTAGGACTTAAAACTAGATTTGGTTAAGTCAAATGAATATGTTCTGCTATCTGATAACAAAACAAGGTTATTAGAAACTGTAACAAATGTATGACATTGTAAACAAAAAATACCAAATTATTTCCGGTGTGTTTTCATTCATCTTTGCCATTCTAGATTGAACATATCGCTTTGATTGTAAATGGAGATAGAGCTGTTAAGAAAACGTAATTCTCTTTAAATCATGTAACATATGGAGGTAATCTATGTTGTTATAGTTTAACATTTGTATTGATTGTCCATTTCTCGTCTAAGACTAAGCCATGGGGATTTCTCAGTATCGAAGAATATAAAGTGTAATTTTCGCCTCTCTTTCTCAAAAAAGGCCGACACAAATGTTAAATATAACGTTGTTTAATTGCATTTTGGTGTTTCAAGATTTTTTCGGTACACATTTCTCAATACTGCGCCAAATTATGAAATCATTTTATGTAAAGCAAATGAACCAAAATGGAAGAAATAAATTTTGATAAAAATTTGTGTTCATCACGATTTTATCAAATACTTTGATAAAATAAAAACAATGATTAACATTATATAACCAGGTTGTTAAATATGGAATTTAGTAGAAAGAAATCCCGATATCTGGGATTCCTGGACAAAGCATGCGTATCGCCACGTCGGATGAGTGGAAATACAACTTCATGCAATCCTTCAGAATAGCATGTGTTGCACGGGGAAGGGAAATTATGGCAAATTTGTAGCATAAATAATTTATTGAAGTGATAACAAAAGGCTTATTTTGGAACATTTGAAAGGCGTTCGTTCATATCAGTACTGTATCTTTTGGTAGAAGGTTTGACACTTTTCTGACAGTGCATAAATACCAATAAAGCTGCGTTGTTTCTTATACAATTTATTGTGATAAAAAATAGAAGAGAAATCGTTCCAAAAGACAGACGCTCGGTTCAACTGAGCCTTGTAATGGAACTAGAATGGTCGATGTAGAAGTCATCTAGGTTCTCTATCATCGTCTCTTTAGATTCAGTTAAAGAAAATAAAATCGATGACAATTGTGGATTTAATTGTATGGAAATACTTTCACTGTAAGACACTAGTCGATTTACGTCACATATTACTTGTTTTCCTCGAAAACGCGTTAATTTACAGAGGAATTAGTTAAAATTTACATGATAATAAACTTCCTTGTAGATTGTTAATTTATATGATAATATGTTTAATTATTTATGTTACATCGGCTTGGTTATCTCTAGGGCTGCAGACAAAAACATATCCATAAATTATACATTGTTGTTCGTAAGTTTATAATTCACCAGCAGATTTTGCGAAGAGAAAACAAAGACAAATGTGTTTTGATTATTTGTTTCATTCAATTGTTTTCGTGTAGAGAGAAACAAAAACATGTATTTATTCTTACATAGTTATGTATCATTTATTTGCTATATTACACTAAAAGTATTTTAACTTAAGATTGAAATAGTATTATATTTGGCATTATATGTACTTAATGGTGAATAAAGGAATATATTTCTTGATTATTTAAGATATTTCAGAATGAAATCATTTGTTTTTAATCAAACGTCAATGGCGCCTTGTTGGGTAATTGTTTACATGATAAATAGTAAAAATGGAGATCTTATGTTTCAATTTTCGTTGAAGATCCTGTAACACAAATTATTTATGGTTTTATATCATAAATATGATGCTCAAATTAAGATTAATCAATTTTGTAAGTTCCAAAAAGCATTATGTATAATAGATATTTCCGAATTTAACATTTCATGTAAATAAAGGAAAGTAATAAAAATATTTTCTTTAAAGTCTAAGTGAAATGTTTCAATAAGAAATGAATGCATACATTTTAATGATTACATATAATTCGTACAAGTATTTGCTGTAATTATTTTACATATTCTTCGATGTTTGAAAATACATAAATATCATTTCACTTTAGTGTGGTATACAACCTTAATTGCAACATACTGGATCACAATGCATCTCTGAAATTTTCAACTGTGTGCAATGTTTAGTATGATCCTAATACTCGTGTACATGGAATGCTGATATATATATCATATATGTTTATTTTTGAATATGTGTAATAAAATCTTGAAAACGTGATTTTTGTCTGTTTTCGGCTTTTTATGCTTAATTAATTTGGCTAACGGGTGATATGGCCTTGCGATTCGAGTTATATCACCAATCAACCGATTATTTCGAGCCATATAACCTGTCAGACAACATTTCAACTATTAATTTTTTCGTTTTCCATGCCGTAATATGCATATGAAGATGCAATTAATTATCGTTTCAAAAAGTACAATTTCCAATTCCGCAATCAGCTATCTACAGTTACTCTATATATCAGTTGACAATAAGGAGAAAATCGCTCATACAAAGCTTAAGGGTATGTTATTGTATTGCTTTTAATTCCTGCATACATAATACAAGAATTACTCTAAAGCCCTTTGTAAAGCCACCCTATTAGAGATATTTGTTGGATGAAAACAATGTTTGAATTATGCATTACAAACATGCCATTCTATTTATTAAGCATCATGTATTGATTGATGTCAATATTTTTGCGTAAAACCTGGCAAGGATATATGTACAGGATTTTTCACAAACTATATAACAAGGTCACATAATGTCACATCCTAGTCACGCTCACTGCGTGACCAACAAACTTTAAAAATCGACTTTTAAAAATCGAGATTGAGTTTTTGCGAAGTGAAAGGAAAACGTATTTTAATTATTCTTAGCTGTGTAATTATATTGCACACGCTAGCATAATTGGGTATTTAATTTCTTGTTATTTATTATTTTCTACTCGGCTTAAAGTCATTCAAGAATATAAATTTTCATATAATCCAAACGAAATATTTCCTAAACATAAATGATTAATCATGTAAATTTGTTTTGCCTCATTATTGGTGTGATTTTTTTGTCTGAGGAATTTTCGAAAATCTGATATTTTGATGCTTGCATTTTGTGGTTAGTTTTTACATATTTATTGTAAGGATAGAATATTACTTTACTACCAAATATGAAAAACAATTATGTAAAAAAATCATTGTTTGAAATCGGAATCAAAATTTTAGTAAATTTTGAGAACGATTTATGATTCAAAATTAATTATGTTAAGCAATGACTCTCTTCACCATTAAAAAGATAATAAATAAACAATATTTAAATAATTTCCGGCTAAATTGGTCTACCGCGAACACAATTGTACGACATCCCTAAAAGGCCATACCAAAATTATTTATTAAATGAATAAGACCTCAAAGATGTTTGTATTATAACAAATGATTAGCATCTTCATGAGATAGTCCTGAGAGTTACACGTTCAATCATCTTTATACACACCATGTCCGACCAATATCACGTAATTACTTACGCCTCCCACGCGATCCATATCAGCTAATATCAGAGGTAGTCAAGCACATTTGCATTCATCTAGTTGTGAACTGATGTAAAATCAATGCATGAATCTCCCTAGAGAATTGATTTCTAAATGAAACTTTCCAAACATTTGGCCAAATAAAGCACAATTGTAAACAAATTGACGTAAACCTACAAAGTTCGTTTGGCGTTCAGTTTTATAACTGCACCTAGCAAATAATATAATGTTAATGTTATAAACATTAAGGTTGATGTAAAATATACGATGACAAAGACGCATGGAAATGTTTAACAAATGTAAAATGCTATACATCTTTTTCATGTTAAATAGTAGGCAGCTTTTCCTAGTCGAATCTTGAATGTTATGTTTGTATACTATATAAATACATGTACCACATTCCATTGAGGGTGAAATGTTCAACAAGAAAAACAATGTCAACCGGGGCGTTAGCTGAGGTTGACATAAGCTTTTCAAAAATGAATGTTTTCTTTACTTACATCCGCAATGAAACATGGTATATATAAAATACTAAAACCCGGCACATGTAATACGCTTAATGGGGGTTTGGTAATGCCAGCGGGCCGGCAAAAATAGTGTTATTTGGCTGTTGCCATCTGACCCTTCATGGGTCAGAGGTATAATAAATCTGACTTGTGAAATGGTATAAAAAATTGACATGTTCAATGATATGATTATATCTTCAACCTGTAAAATGGTATACATTTCTTGTATCGATATATCTTGATATAATTAAAAGATCATAATAGCTTTATTTAATTCATTAAACCTTGTGAAGGTCAATGTATTAATCTTTAAAATATCTATTTTTTTGTACCTTAGAAAATTGGTTTGTTAGTTTGGTTATTTTTCTATTATTAACAAGTGTCGTTTTCGTTTCATTTGCAATTACAATAAGACCACTTTCATTTGTTAAATTCATGAATGGTCTATTGTTTAAGTTTGGGTTACAACAATATCCAGTCATCATTGACAGAACAATAGTGAATGGCCATGTCTCTTAAAAATTGGCAGGGATCCATTGTATACAAAGCAAGATGAGATCATCTATTTATGAATGGAGCCAAATTACATATTGATTTGGTAAGGATATATCTCAATTCTCATGGACTTACGATATCGATTTTAGGACAGAATAAAGACAAATTTAATATGAAGTAAATACATTTTCTTCAGACATATCTTCTCCGGGGAAATTCGTCCTGATACAACTATTTTTTTTATATCATTACTAAATACATAAGGAAGTTTGTAACAAAAAAAGAACCGGAATGAATAAAAGCCATTTATAAATGTTGACTTGTCACATATTGTTCAAATAAACTGCCACTCGGTCAAGAATTTAATTGAGAAGCTTATCAGCTGACAGCCCTTAGATGTGGCAATGTTAAAAACGTATTTATTTTTTTAATTGTATTTTATTGAATTGAATTGTATTCTGGATGTGAAAGGCGTTTTTATGAATTATACCGACTGGTTTGAAGAATAGTAATACCAGGAAGGACTAGAGAATCGAAATTAAAACAAAACTCTGAGTGTGAATACTATAGATCCGGCTTGAAGGAGTATGTTCGTTAGATATGATACATGATGAAATATGATACAGCTCGTATACTACTAGCACCGGACTAAGCAGTATTTATTCCTCAACACAATAAGGTTTTTGAATTTATGATCGCGAACACAAAGCAACACTAAAATTAAAACGTGACACATCTCTTGACACCTGCTTGTGTGAGTATAAAAATCTGGAGCTTGGAGATGCCTCGTGGGAAATTAGAGAAAATAAAGCTGTAAATTACAAAACAACAATCTTGGAATAAAAACAGCGTTACTGAAAATTAAAAACCTCCACTTATGAGATATTGCATTAAGATACCATAATTGTTTTTAAATGATATTATGCCCATAGTCAAGTTGAGTTTAACTGATATTTTTATTTTAAATGATTGACTTTTATAAGGAAGATTCAAAAACAGTTGATATTGAAAAATTAATAATGATAAAATATTATTTTGCTTAAAATATAAAAATACCGCCCCACTCTTTATATAAATTGAACATTACAGGTAAAGTCGGATGGATGTTTACAAAAC
The DNA here is from genome assembly GCF_026571515.1 of Ruditapes philippinarum. Taxonomy (NCBI): domain Eukaryota; kingdom Metazoa; phylum Mollusca; class Bivalvia; order Venerida; family Veneridae; genus Ruditapes; species Ruditapes philippinarum. The sequence continues at coordinate 82,260 of NW_026861386.1, read as the reverse complement.
GTCCATTAGATCATGTGTGCTATTCATGTCCATGCAAAGCAAATTATAAAATTATAAGGAATTAATGCAAAATGTCAACTTATTTTGACTTTTATCTGTTCACTCACCATATACCCTTTGATGAGCATAATGTCACTTTAAGAATTTGCTTATACAAACCCAATAATTGATAAAAAAAAATCAGTTCCCAAAATACACAATGGCCAAGTCCATTAAAAATCAGCAGTTATATGGTTAAATATAACGTTTTTTCTAATCAACTTTGATTAACCGTTGAGTAATATTTGTGTAAAGATACTAATGGAAAGATATTGGAGGAAAATAACAGTGGGGAATTTCAGACTCGTTTCCGGACACAGAACAAAACAACAGACATTCCATTTGCTAGGAGACATTTTTATTACACTTTATGAAGAACTCGCCTGTTTGTTATATGGAACAAACAGTAGGAGATGTTATTTGGAAAACATAATTGATATGCTGATATAATAATATCTAAGTTGCAAACGGCGGACTGTTCTGATCGCAAACCGCCATCTGACAATAGTTTCTTAACAATCAGAAATATGAGGCTGATATCTAAGTAAATGTACATTCACATTACATGCCTGAATGTCGTGTAACATAGTAAATTAGTAAATGATATTTTGATGTTTGGAATATATTTAGAAAATAAAGTGACAAATACAATATCAACACCCTTTGGGCGGTAGCTTGCAAATACCAGAATCGGAATCACCATGTGGGTAACTGTCTCTTTAAAAAAATGTCTTTAAACGCCCACTTTCACTTCAAAGCTGTCTTTACCATCTGACATGAGAGCATTGTAAGAAAGAAAGCAAAAACTTTACTTCACGATTTTTCGTAATAAATTGCAATCTACAATTTATTATATTCTTCACAATTTATTATATTCTTCAAAACCACGTACAAAAAGCAAAACTAATATAAATATATAACTGTTTTCATTGCATAAAAATTAAAGAAGGCACATTTGTTTTATCTGACTTTGTATCATTTAAATGCTTATGTATTTTTTACTTCTATATTTTTTCACAATTTCTAAAGCGTCTTAATAATCTTTTCTCAAATACATGATATATTGAAATATAATTATGCTAACTAGTCGTATAGTTTCAACTTTGAAATATAAAATATAAAAAATATTTTTTAAATTAAAATGTCATTTTAATGCAATAATACGAGCCAACATGGTATAAGTAAGGTGCAAAAACAATGATCTTTAGAACCATTATATTTTCATTAAATTGTGCCAAATTCATGAGAACTTTTTTCAATCGCGTATTCTTAATATGTTGTTGGAAGTGGAAGTGATGTTGTTCATATTAGTGTTTTGTTGTTGGTATTGTTTTTGGGGTTGTGGGTAGTCTTTTGTTGTTTGTGGTGTTTCTATTTTTTGTAAAGGGATTCTTTTAATTTATTTATAATTTACTTTTAGGATTGTTTTTTAGTTTTGTTCATCCTTTAATTAAAGGCTCTTTTGAACAATTTCTGATTGTTTATACTTATTGTAATGTTAATATATAATTTAATGATAAAAATTGTTTTGAGACACAATGTGCAAAATTTATAACAAAAGCATTTACATATGTATTCTTTAGAGATTACATTTTACACTCAACTATTTTACAGATTTCCGCTTTTGTTCTTCAGTTTAATGTTAATATTTTTTGCATGCTAAAAATGTCCTCTCAAAAGACCGTTGCGTCTGCGATAAACATGGATATTAATCTTTCAAACGAACTTTTTATATCCTCAACTACAGTTTCTATGAAACAGGCTGATAATATAAACTTGGTAATCAGCAATTAAAATTCAAGGATAACAATGAATTACTGCTGCTGTGAATGAATTCCACAAACAAATTTAGTCATCCAATTATTATCCCGTTTGTGAATTAACTTTAGAAAATCGATTAGAAGCTGTATAAGATGCGCATAACATATCACCAAATACGGTGTTGGATACCACGTTATGCTTCTGTTGTAATGGAGAGGAAATGAGATCTTCTATTGAGACACAGACTTTGTTTATTTGTGATGAATTAGAGAGGAGTGTCTGTAAATGAACGCTGGAATTAAATGGTTATTAAAGAGTAAGGTGTTGGTTGCTTATCACTACAGACTTTATACGACACATGTTGTCACCACATTTACAAAATAGTGATAGCCACTAAATTAATGGTTGTAAGATGATATCATATTGGTCAAATGCAAGTAAAATATTATAAAGTAACCTCTGAATTTCTTTATTTTCATGCAAGAATAAAATATTTTAAACAAAAGTTCACAATTTGTCCAACAGTCACATTTGGGTGTTTATTATAGTTATTACGTAAGAACAATTATATTCAAAATATTATTGAATTTGATGTTAAGTAAATTAAAACTAAACTACGTGTATATAAAACAATTGATAGGGACAAGTTAGACTTCAATAACTTATCAACTTCTCAGAAGATGCATAACTTATTATTTTTTAAATCAATGTTTATAGTCGCAGGTATGCAATAAGTTTTTAAAATAGAGGAAAACAGTATCCCTTAAGAAAAGCCCTAAACGACATAATTATAAATGATGCAGGCTCGGTTTGATTGAGCCTGTTCATGGACGGTACTGGAAAGTGTTATCTACCGTCGACGCCCTAAAGCACCGGCTTAAGCAAAATTCAACATTTTACTAAATTTCTTATGTAAAATATACAGACTTAACAATCGTGGCTTCTTCGATCTTTGGGCGAATAAAGCGTTATTTCACCCTGAAAATTGATCTTGCACCTCAAGTCTAATGACCATTTGTCTTTCACCACTGATTCCGAAAAATGTAGGAATAATATTTATGACCATATAATATGTTTAAACTGGTGTACAACAATAAAATCAAAACAAAACAAAAACTGACAATATTATCATAATGATGTATCATCAAACTTTAATTTGTTTTTAATTAATTCTAACTGTACTTAATTACTTTATAACAGCTACAAATATGGTTAACTAATATAATGCCAATTATTTGTTTGCTTTACCATTTCTTACTATAATTGCTTTTAGAAAAAGAAATTTTAAGGTATTGATAATTTTTATATGAAAATATATGTGAATGTATGTGCTCTTGGAAGTAAACATCTGATTCCTCATTGCCATTGACACAAATTGCAATAGGTATAAATATATATGTGTTCGGGAAATTACACGTTAGAACGTCTGACAGACTAAACATCTTCGCGGTTATGTGACAATAAATTGAACAATCTAAAATCTGAAGAAAGAATATCCCTCAAGAGCATTAAAAACAAAGTTCAGTTGAAATTTAAAGGCATGTTAATAACTTAGAATACAAGTTAAGCATTATTCAATCTTAAGCACAATTAAGTGTCGGAACCAATGATCCCGAAGGACAATTAGAATATAACAACCTTGAATGTTTACAAAACAAGTTGACAAACATTGCTAACATTAATTTTAAAACTTTTATATGTGAGATATTGACATTTATTTTGTTTTCTAAAAAGGAGTAACCAAATTACATAGTGAAAAATGGAGCTGTAAATGTTGCATACAATCTCAAAGTTTCCCCGGGTGACACAAAGAAAGTAAGAGATTAAGTAAATTATGATCGTTCGTGTGAAGATAATGGAATAGATTTATTGTAAATAATAAATGGTGATTTCTTTCTGACCGTGTGAGTATATGGTATTTGTTATTCTTATTTTAATATAGACACAATACGTTGATCCATTAGCAGACTAACATTTATATAATTTTTATAACATTCAATAAAATTATGATTGGTGAATGAGAAACTTATTTTTAATATGATTAATCATTGCTAAACCATTTAGCTTGACTGTAGTTGCACTTATTAATAAAATCCATTGATTATATATTTTTATTTTTTAAACTGCAGATAACAACTTTTTTATCCTTTTAAACAGTAAACGGCTTTAGCGCTCTTATTCAAAATGTTATCAAAATAAATCCATGTTTCTCACATGAATAACTAACTTTTTGCAGGTTTAAAGTACTGCAATTATATGTGATATGGTAGTCATTGAATTCTCTTAAAGAATAAAAAGTAGCTCTTGCTTGTAAATAAACATTGATGGAAAAGATGTCTATGTTTGGTAACGGATTTTGTTTTGTTTACAAATGAAAAAGGTGGACAACTACTCATTTGATTAAATGTGGATGCTCTTACTTCATAAATTTGAATTCCTTAATATTTTTGTGTGAAAAGAGATGGTGTCCTACAATGCCTTTTTAATTAGGTTTATGCTTTTTTATACTATAATTAAAGTAAACAATGTAGTTTATTGAACCTTTTAATTCTTATCTTTTCCAGGTGTTGCTACGGCATTTATATATCATTTTATTCAGCAATGTAAGGTTTTTATTTCTTTAGATATTTAACATTGCCTAACAAATGAACTGTTTAACACATAAAACATAGTTTCTAATACCGTCATCAACGGTCTTTTTAATGTAATAAAAGAATAGCAGAATAGATAGATAAATGGATGGATGGAGGGAGGGAGCGAGGTTGGATGGATGGTTGGATACATAGATTTCAGTATTCAGCAATAACATGGTAAACATATCCAATACATGATAAAACAATAAAAACAAATATCAATGTATTCGAAATATCCATATAATAAACATCATACCAAGGATAACACAAGAAAGATAACTCTTATTTCCATTGTGGTTCTTAGATACTGATGGTTTTGACAAAGAAAGGCATGAAAATGACTTATCACTGTTTTAATTCAAGAAAGACAATAGTATACATAAAATGTTCAAATTAAAATATTTAAATAAAAATAATAAATATTAAAACTAGAAAGTTATACCCTTCCATATGCAAACTATTTATTACAAATATGCCACTACCTTCAAAAAATTAGTCTGTATGTATATTTTTTCTTCCTTGTTTCGAAGTAAAAACTTCTGCTTTTGGCAACGAAAATATGCTATCCATCTCGGAATCCCTATTTTTTTGTCCGTTTTATTTCTTTTAACTTGCCATAGGGCAAATGCTGACCCACATCAGCAGAGCTTTTTGTTTAATCAAAGTGTCAGCATTATTTACTGGACACAATTTAGATGTCCATGATCAAAAGTAACTTGTCTTACTTATTGTGTGTAGTTTATTTTGTCTTCGATATTAAATATCCCACTGAGAATTGTCTTACAAAAAAAAATAAACATGAATATTTGATAAAAACACCCACATAACACCATAGTTGTATGTAAAATCAATTGAGCTGAATTATTTTAACAAAGAGTGCAAAAACCAAGCATAAATCTTCTCAAACGCACTGGTTCTGTTTTCAGCAAGTTGGAATATGAAAATAAAACAAAATATTGACGACAAAATACATTTTTCTTTCCCTCTACATAAACCTGCCATTCAAATAAAATCTTATTATGCATATTACTAGCACTGCTTTTAGCCTTGTCCTGTTTTTGTTTGTGGTCCTCCTGACCGCTGGTCCTTGTTGCTGTGGTCGTGTGGGGGCTGCATTCATTGAACGCCGCCTTTCCTTGTTGATTGTGTTCACAATACTTTGAAATAAGTAACGTTGGTTTAATTGTTTTTTTATACAAACAATCATTGTATTTTAAAAACGATTCTTGACAATTGCAATTATAGGATTAACAATTTATCGTTGTTATTTACTATAGATAATATGTAAGATATGCTTTATAAACAAATACTTAATTATTTTTCCATTTAAAATGATATAATATGTATACATCATCAATATGCTATGTCTTTAAGCTTTAAAATGTATTGATGCTAAATAAGTAAACAAGAAATAGCGGAGCTATTTGTGTTTACTTCTTTTTGTCCATGGGCCCGGATTTGATCAATTAATCCCTTTGATTTACAGCTAAAAATAACTTCGGATTTTAGAAATCCTTTCGATTTCTATATTGGATTCCCCTTCGGTGATACGCAGCATGTCATATTAATGAATGAGAATCGGAAAGCAGTTCTGCTGTACATGAATTCGAAAGATATAAATAGCTGTATATAAATAAATGTTCTTTTTTTACACTTAGGTTATAAATTTGTTAATTCCCTTGTTTAGTAGTACATGAAATTATAATTTGTTACATTTTGAATTACATTAACACACAGCATATCAAGTATACTATTAGTGATTGAATTTGTCAATTTAAAGAAGATTTCAGGAATAGACTTTAATAATTTTGCTTTTGATAATTATTCTTAATTTATATTTATGAAGCTAAATTTTTAATAATAACATGTTGATATATTGGCTGTTTTGAAATAATTATAAATTTAGTATATAAGGTTACATTTCATTGGCGTCATTGGTATTACATATCACCTTGTACTTCTTAATTAATTCCTTAAGGGCATGACTGATGACATGTCCGGGGTCCGAACTCGACAGCAAGAGCTGCATTTTGTGGCCTTACGATCGGATGTATCTTCATTAAAGATAGGCTATAGATAGATAGCATCATTGATAACAAAAGAAACTTTGATATGCAGTTTGAAGATGAAGTGTATTTTTTGTGAATGGTTTTAAAGCAATTCAACAAAAAGTATATTGATTGATCTCCCAATAAATCAATTAACAATAGTTTTTTCATATATCACCAATGGCAAGTACTGTAGCTTATATATCTTTGACTGGCACGAACATGTTAGCGAATTTCCTCATACCTGCCTAAAATTCAGGTAACACTCTATTATTATATTGATAAATACTGTATCACCATGTAACGCATGTATAACAAACAAAATAATTCTGAATTTGGTCTTTTTGAAATGAATCCCATTTTTTCATTCCCATAGTGTGTTTTACTTTCAGTATTGAAAGAAACCATATATTTTTCTAATTTGACATGAAAAAAATGCATGTAATATTACTATATTAAAATATGAGTCCCTTTTGTTACTATTTGTTTATTTGTTACAATTATAATAATAATAATAAAACAGACTTTGATATTTTTATCATCTTATGTTATGATACAGTAGTGACACAAACAGAACACAGTACAGTCTTATGATATATAACATTTACAAGACTTGTAAGTCTTGTTTTATTTCAATGGAATTACTTTCCTTACTAGGTAGGCATCAGTGAAAGCTTTTTTCATATTAAATATCTTTTCCCCTCTTTTTAAATCATTGACAGTGCATTAGATAAGTATTAATAATGCAAAAAATGGTTTACGAACATTCGGAAAAAATCTACATAATACTTAATCTGAATATAAACATGACCTGTGCGTAGAATAATTTGGTAACGGTATCTGTAATGAGCGCATTTATTGGCGCGGAGCTTCTCAAATGCAGCAACATTTGTACTTGTATCTTTTATAGATTTCTTGGATAATTCAAAAGTCATTATACAATTAATGTTACAAAACACATATGTTTAGAATATCAGAAATTTTATTTATAATTTACAACCAATAAAATTTTATCTTTGAATCCGTGATTTTGTAATTTTGTAATCATTTGAAAATAGTGTGACGCTAGTATTCCAGTAACAATGATATATCCATTATCAATTGGGACTAATCATATATTTACACTGAATTGTGTATATAGATAAAGTTCATAGTAAGTTCAGAATGCAATGGAAGTCAATATCCTTTGAGACATAAGTAATCTAAAAACACCAATGTTCAATAAAATATAGATCAGCCAGCATGACAATTCTCTGTGTGTGATTAATTACATACATCATATACATACGACCATTGGTTGACGTTTTATGTTTGAAGTATATTGACGGAAATTAAAGAATGTATATTTGCCTGTTGTATAAAAAAAGTTTAGTGGACAAAGGCAAATGAGATCTCCTGTCCTTACACTGGCAATTATAATGTCCGAAACACATGTCAGATAGCGTATATGTATATGTATGACAGTGTTTTAAAAGAGGTTCGAAATCATCTTCACATCCTAAGTGGTCGAGAAGTCAAGGGGACGTAGTGTCTTACTTCCAATGTATTTACTTTATTTTATGTCTAACTCTATAAATATTGTATTGAATAATTTTAACATGCTGTTCGGAATACTTCGATTCTTCAAGAAATGAAGTATTTATAAGACACTAAATATGATTATGATTATGACCTGTTATTACATCCTCAAAAAGGCAACACTCCCAATTCAAACTCGTTACTGTGTAACATGAAACAATAATCAACAATCAACTATTATCATCATGTCACAGAATAAAATAATAAATAAACGAAGTTCCATTTACACACATCGCTATTGTCCATTGAATTTATGTAGTCAGTAAACTCAGATGCTTTCCGCAATCATTTCTTACTTAACTACAGTAATATTATATGTATTGTTTTATAATGACTTGTATTATAGACACACGTGGCGTTTGTTAAGATATTGATCAGTCAAATGTGAATCGCACGTGGCGATTCACAAGTTAATAAGGCGCTTTATAATTAATTGGCTTATGTTTGATATTTATTGACCTATATAGTGCTGCACGTTTGTAAAGTTGCTTTTCATTGGGTAATCGTGATGATTATATAATCTATATACACGACTGCTGTCAATATTTTATGAAGTTATTTCAATTTGTCCTCAACAAATATATTTTTGTTGTATTAAAAATTCGTTCTTTAGATGTCTGGCGTGATGTATGACCGTGTATAAACATTTGTTTTCAATTTAACCCTTGTGTGGTAGCTCCTGTAATGTAAGCTTGCAACCATTTACTCTGAGCTATATAACATTTTTTACTCTGATGCATATATGATATGTATATATTGTGGATGGCCAGTTTGTTATGATAACTATTGCTATATATATATATATAAGATGTAACCCAAGCAGAATAAAAAAGGTCATGTAGCGGCGACCTATTTCTTATACAACAATAAATTGATTTCTAATAGAAAATTAGATAAGTTATGAATAGATTTTATTTCTTACATAAAAGCAACTACAAAAGCTGCTTTCCAGTATATACAATTAAAATTCATATGTAAGTTATGTTTTCCTGACACATATATTTGATATTCAATTTGTTCAAAAATGTAATGTTTAAATAATTAAATAAAAATTTGCCACTTTAGTGTAATATTTCTGTCTTTAAGGTTTGATTTGGTTTTATAATGAGCACACTTTTTTCATGAGTATTTCAAATTTTTTGGGGATAAAATCAACAGAAACGTATTCATTTTGGATATAAGTATAAATTATCTAAGTAAAAATTTTATCCCTCTCCAAGCCGTTAAAAAGAAACTAAAAACAGCAAAAATCACATTGACAATTGCAAGACTCGGTTTTAACTCTGTACATGAAGGGATAATGGAAAACTGTAACATCACTCAACGCGCACCTAAGGCACCGCCTTGAGCGGGTTCTAAAATTCTCAACGCTTCAAAGTTGCTTTGACTCAATGATCCAAAAAACGACAGACAAATACCAACACTGGAAGTAAAAGTAAACCTTTTCTTGAACAAATATAATTGATAAGAGTGATTTTATTTATGGAAGCTCACATGGTAAAAAAAAATGTTTTTAGAAAATATGTAGAACAATTTGTATTTTCTGCTATATGTAGTTATATGGGATAATGTATGTCACACTTACCAACAACATCCATATAAACTTCTGTCGTAGTTAATGCTGAATAATATTTACATTATTATTTACAGGCCAGTTCACTTTAAAGAGATAATGTCTTAAAAAGCTTTGGCGTTTGTTATATTTTAACATATTGTCCATATTATTTCTCAAAACACATTTAGTATCTTTTTCACTGAACGTTGGCTAAAAATGTAATTAATAATATATTCTAGAAATGCCATTATTCTTGTTTCCATTTCAAAATAAAATGTATTAATCTATCACTGATCCCATTGATAACATTCATGTCATGAACACAAATAGCAATTTGAATTTGAATAACCTTTAATAGCAACACCTCTTAATGACGGTGGCATATAACAGAAGAAAAATACACTATCAAATATTTAAAAGAAGAATTACAGAAAACTAAAGAAGAAAAAACAGACAGAAATTCAATGAGATATAGCACGTTTAGTACAAATGAATTTTCGAATGATGACAGCTGTGTATCTTTTTATACAGGATTTTTAACGCATTTATCTTTCATTACATTTTTCCAAAGTGGTCATATGGGGGTTGCGTTCATTGAACGCCGCCTTTCCTTGTTGATCTTGTTTATCATATTTTACTATAAAGCAAGCGAAACAATCAGCTTGACTGGTAGATATAGAGTCATACAATTAGTTGATGAAATACTTGTTATGCTGAAACGTGTGGTACCAACAAATAAAAGTTTATAAGAGGGGTAAAGGTTAAAATAGAATCTATTGTAAATTGTCGTTAATGATTCACAATTATCAAGAAAAAAAAAATAATATTGTCTTCTTTGCCTTTATTCCGAATTATTTGTGATAGAGAAAAAGCATTGTTTTGTCTGCTCATTATGTTTTTAGTTCACAATTGTACTAGGATTCAAATTACAAGCTGTTGGAAAATAAGCGTGATTAACCAATGCCTGAAATCCTGGAGTAATATGAAAATTCTTTTATTCCGTAAAGCATTAATATATAATTTCTTAAAAAATAAGATTAACTTTATAGCGCACGAAGTCAAAAATACTATGGCCAAGTCGGTTTAAAAAGCTAAATCATTTATTATTAGTGTACAGGGAAAAAATATCATTTTGTAAGACGTGGTAATGATTCTAGAATTTTACCTCCATGTTCAACGAATCTGATCTGATGCAAGGTGGTTGTGGCTAGAGAAATGTAGATAAAGTAACAGCTACATAACTATAACAAGTGAAATGTAGAAAAAGTTACAGCATCATTACTATTACAATTAGAATATGGAATCCACACTTTTTCTGTTGTTTTTTTATAACATTTAACGTGGAAAGCGCGAAACAAATATGATAAATAAGGCAGACCTTATTTCTTCTTCCAACGCATCAGAAAGCCTTGAATGCATGTTTATTTTGTGGTCATTTCCTTTGAGCTTTTCCAGAATTAAAAAAAAAGTAATGGATTTGAAAGCAAGCAACAAGCAAAAGATTATTTCATATTAATTATAACTGCGATTTAAAACAGTTTTGCTTAATTGCTTTTTGTTCCAGAACATTTTACCTAACAAAGATGTATGCTTTTGCCAAAATGCATTATACATTTGTAGTAGTATCATATTCCTACATAATCAAAAGCATTTTTGTATGTAAAGTCAATACATTTATGTTAACAAGACACAACTAAATTTATAGTAAATATTGCCAACTACATTGGTATTTATCAAAATCTTATTTAAAATAAAATAACTCATGCTAATTCAGATAAATATATTTCAGAAGTGTGCTTTATTAATAACTAGCAGCCAAGATCATAATATATTGTGTGTGGTCCTTTGATATTGATTTTATCAATTCCTTATTGAAGGAATGGTGAGAACCCGTGCCTGTAAAGTTATTTTGCAACTATCGTGAAAGACTTAAAAGCAAATGTATCAATAGTATCATTTTTATGTCTATTTTAACAAATAAGTATAGCACTTTTCTTTATAACGACTTGTTGCTCATCGTTTGTCCTGAAGTAGTACAGTTCATTCTAGACAATTTAGCATTCATCAGATTCATGAATGACTGTTCATTTCAGTTTTGGCACAGCAATATCTAGTTATCTTTGATAGCCAAATAATAAATGATTGTGATCATCCTACTTATGAATGAAACTGAATTACATATTGATCTGATGGGAATATATATCTTAATTCTCCAGACCTTGAGATATTGATCCTAGAAAGCATTATATTCACATGTCAAATTCAATATAAAGAGACGACGTTACCACAAACCAGACATTTTGCAGGAAAGTTTGTTAAATTCTATTGCAATGATGAAAATGCATGCTGCTTTTTTTCTAAATGTATTGTTTAAGTCAACAATTTACATTTAGAACTGCATGTTATTATTAGATTGCTATTCAGTACTTAATAATAACTTTATTATGACGACATGTTATTTTGTGTGTGTTTACGTGTGCGCATGCACGTGCATGTGTGCGCGCGTGTGTGTTATTTCTTTCTTTCTTTTTTTTCGTTCTTTCTTTCTTTCTTTCTTTCTTTCTTTCTTTATTTCTTTCTTTATTTATTTATTTACAAAGTTGCCACTTCATACTCAATTGTTGATAAATGCTTAATCAACATTAAGCTTAAAAGTTGTGAAATTTAAGATCATTATATAGACTAGTAATGAAGGTTGTGCAAAATCTTTAAAAAAAACAAATGAACTCAAAGTCGCCTTTCTATGACAATATATGTTTGGATCATTGCCAAGTAGCGCAATATTGAAATGTTCATCTGTAACAATGTAATTATCAACATGAACAACAACAAGGTAAAACAACAGATTAGTTTTGACTTCGTATTTTAGAATCTAGATCGAATTAAACTCATCATTAATTACATTATTGAAGGTTCTGATGATTAATTTATCCCTGTTCCTCCTCCTTCATTAAGTACCTCTACAACCTATCAACATCCCTTTGTGCTCACCTGAGGACAATGCTCACAGGTGGACTTTGTGTTCGCAGTCTCCCCGTCCGCCGGACACTATTCATAACTTCACAGGAATGATTTAAGGTGGCCGTCTAGAAAAGTGATATGCAATATTAGTATGTTGTAGATCACAGGAGCAAAAAAAAACAACTTTAAAGTTAAATTCGTCTCAGAAACTACAATGCCCAAAGTTTAGTTTAATTGGCAAGTAACATAACCTTGTAGTCCCCTATATGATATACATCAATCCAGTTAGGGTCAAAACTGACCCCGCCCCTGGGCTGGCAAAGTTTATTCAGAATTACATAGGTAAATTTTCTTTTGTGAAACTGCCATTCACATAGATTAGATATTTGGTATGTAGCATTGCCTTGTGGACCTCTACAGAAGCAATGTAAGTCCTGCCTTGTGTTAAAAAGTATCCAGTATTAATGTTCACTAAGTTTACATAGACTTGTATTTTGATTAATATACAACTCCTTCTCGGAAACTTCAATAACCAGATCCTAAAAATTTGACATGTAACATCACCTTGTGCTCGTCTGTAAAAGTTCTATAAATTATGCCATTTAAGGTCACTTTGTTAACATTGACGTATGTAGCGATGTATGTATTTTTCGGGTAATCGGTGTTTTGAGATGTTCCCCAGCTTTCTTATGTTTTTATCCATATTGTTTCTGTAAGAGTTTTTTTCCTTTGACTTTGGCGGCAATTTGTACATGTCACGTGAATCTCACGTAATCAATGATGTTATATTTTCGATCATTGAAGATCGTTCAGCACAACATTGTTGTTGTGTAAACATAGTATGTGGTACATTTAGTTTCTTTTTTTGGCCGTTTTCAACTTGGGTGGTTCCAGTATTCCTACTTGAATACTGTATAATCACCCTTAGGATATGTTGCCTGCTTTTTAAATTTGTCTTTTGACGTCTTATCTGTGATATGCAGGCTTCATAACCTCAGATCCCCTTTCAAAATTCCATTTTATTTAGTTCCGCCCATTGTTTTCTCGTTTAGGGCAAAAGCATTCTTTTACTTGGGGACCATACGGCGCTTTTCATGGAATGGTACTACTGTGCCACATTGAAGGCTCCATGATAACCGCCGTATGAACACATCTGCGGATGATTCTAAATTCAAAATTTCACCATTTTCGTGTTAAATTTTGAATTCTGCTTAAGACAGTACCGTCCATGAACAGGCTCAATCAACCGAGCCTGCAACATTTTTAATTTTATTGTGTTGGACTTTCTTTAGGGATTCTGTTTTTCTCTATTTCATTCCGTTCAGTGCGTTGGTTGGTAGACATTGAGAGAGGAAGCGTTTCTCTGTTCACTAGTTTATGATGTTTGTTTCTTATACTTTAACATTTTTCTATTTTGATTGAAACAGTTCATCGTTCTATAAGGTAATTATTGCAATGGCTGATAAACTACATATGATCGAACCTGAAGAGAAGATTTTGTATATATTGATACCCCTGCAGAGATACCCAAAATTACACTTACATAGGAAAATACATTGTGAAACTGCAATGCCATTCGCTTAGATATTTGTCTTGAAGCATTGCCTAGTGGACCTCTACATGTGTTGTATAAATCATGGCTTTTTGGACAGAAAGGTCCCTGCTCCAGGGGGGGGGGGTTGGGGCATTGTGTTTAAATAGGCGTATTCGAGGAAAAGTAAAAAGATTCTCGGAAGGAGGCGATAAATCCACAATTACGACAAAGATTTACGACAGCAAAAATGATCTTATTCACTTTCAAATGATATAAACATTTGATACTATTAAAACACATATTACTTCACGAGGTTTATTATAAAACATGCATTGTAGTATCGGGTCACTTTGGAATGTCATTCACGTCGTCAATGAGAAAAAAGTGACGCAAACTTTAAGTCTGTGTCCTTTTCTATGATGATTCTGTAGTCCTTGCTTTTAGAGGTGGTGCAGACGAGTTGTGTTTCCATACCATAAATTTCCTTCCTTTGGTTAAGGGGCCTTTATAATTAATCACAATTTCGTTATGCGCTTTCACCGCCAATCTTTATCGCCTCCAGTATTCACCATTTAGTCTTTTTAATATATGTTTCATCACTTAACCATTCACACATTTTATTATCAAACTATCATGAATTTCTCCGTGACTAAAACATACCCTTCGTTAAAAAATATAAACTGAATAATGTGCTCCATGCTTTAGTTTTTCATTATTTCAAAGGCGGATATTTAAGAAAGGTATTGCTCCAGTAAATACAATGCAAACTAACAAAAATTGACACCATGTAAAGAACCATTTTAAAATAAAGTCAAATTTGTGAGTAATCGATCCAGTCCAAGAACTTTTTACTATTTCTCGTAAAGTAAAAATGTCTTTAAAGAGATTTTCTTTTCGGGAGCTACAATGCCAAGAGCTGAGATATTTTGCATGTGGCGTCACCTTGTAGTTTACCTTGTAGTCCTTTACAAAAATTATATAAATCATGTCCCTGGGTTCGAAATTGGTCAAGTGCCTAAGATACAAACTACAAAGTTCAATGCTGAGAGCTTAGCTATTTAGCATGTTGCATTGTCTTATATACATCTAAAAGATTGATATAGGTCATCTCCATAGGTTAAAGATGGCCCCGTCCTTGACTTGTTTTGTAAAATGTCTTAAAATCTTCTCGAAATTTCAAAGCTCAAAACCTAGATATTTGACATGCAGCGTGAACTTGGTCCTCTACAAAAGTATATTATCATGTCCTTCGCCACTCCGGAATTTTCTTAGTTTATGTTGATTCATATAGGAAAACACACTTAAATCTTCTTGACCCAAATCATAGGTTTTATTTTGCCATGTAGCATAATGTTTGTTTTTCTTTACAAAACTGACATAAATTCTGCCACTGAGGTCAAAGTCCAATCTTTTAGTCACTCTAAGCTTAAACTTGACTTACACAGTAAAGTACAGTCGAACTTAAATGTCCAGAGATTTGATATCTAGTATGTAGTATTTACTTGCGGACGTCTACAGATGTTTTGAAGTATCAAGTTTGGGTAAAAAATGACAAGCTAATGAGGCCTTACTGATTATGTATTTAAATGCATTTGATGACCTCTTCTAGCATTGTTGTTTCAGGTCAATGATACATGGTCATCATAACACTCTTGTTTTACCTGATCTTTCCCTATGGGTAATATTTACAAAATATTTTTTGTGTTGCATTCCTTTCAACCCACAGAATCCGTGTAATCAGTTTTAGCTTAATTTTAGTATAAGTGGCACCAGCTCATATATATATCATTATATCACTTTATCTGTAATGTTTTTTATATATATATAATTATCTTTTACTCTCGTATATATCTTATTTATAATGCTTTTTGGACGCTTATCATTTTTAGTATTTTTGATAATATTTAAGTGTCAGCATACTTAATTAAAGCACTTGTCTCCGTCACACGAACTACTCAACATGTGAGTGTTTCTATTGTTAATTACAAAAACATGCTGACGTATTCAAAAATATTGAAGGGAAATCGGAAATGGTTTACCACTTAAGAGTTTATTTATAAATGCAAATTATTTTAGGTCATTTCGCTATGAACGAAAATTTTGTCATGTATAGGTTTCAAAATGTACCACATATACTTGCAATAGTTTGTTTTAAAGGATTCTATAGAACACTTAAAGTGATTCCTCACTTTCCTCTAAACTTCAAGACATTATGAATACGATGCTTTTCCTTCAACTTTATAGTCATATCAAATCCGTAAGCCATTATGGCCCGTCAAGCCTTTGATTAATGTAACTCAATAATAATCGACTAGGTATACCAATAACAGAACAATCGTAATATTCCGGCTGAAAAAGGAAGTGGTGCATGAAATACCGAACGAAAAATGTCAAATAAAACATTAACATGTTTGACATTGCTTCCCGTTTAAAGGCTATGCCTTCTCTCATGTTAGTACATATACAATTTGAAGTAATCTTTTAAGTGAGAAAAGGAGAATCCATCTTATTTCAGCTCTTCAGAGTGTTGAAACCGATTGCTGGCGGCATCCATTTTTGCGTATGAAATTGAAGTAAATGAATCTCATTTAAAGCCTAAAATCATTAATGGCATGCTACAAATTTGTTATGCGCATGGCCCGTTTCAAAATATAACGTTTACCAACATAGTGGCAAACAAATCGGTAAGAGGAATATTTGCTTTACATTAAACGCTACAAACAGTGGTTCTTTCCGTTTTTATTCCTTTAAACTGGATAAATTTATAATTGTTTTCTGAATTGTATTTTACTATTTCATATTTCGAAATATTGTAACAGTAAACTCAATAGCTTCAACGGCAAGCACTATTATACGACTGAGTGAACCGTGTATTGAGATTTTGCTTCTCATCTATAAAATTCAATTCAAATATAAAGTCATCATAGCGGTGTAATGTAACTTTTAACTACTTTTTTGTTTGACGTAATGAAATTGAATCGAGAAACATCCAATAAAGAACAAAACGCAAAATTAGATTTTATACATATATGGTTACCGTCTAATAAATATTAATGTGCGCGCCTTGGTTATTCACGGTATATTCAGCATCGTATGAAAAGTGTTATTATCATTTTCAATATGCATGTACATATAATAATCAATATAGCAAAAAGAAAGTATTTTGTAACCTATTTTTTACATAACATTTATAGAAATTGTAACAATGTTGTCAAAAACGTTAAAGTATTTCGGGCAAATTTCATTTTTACAAGATTTTTAAAATTGTCAGAAAATTATCAAAATACATCTGTGTCATTATTTATTTTATATTCCATCAAAAACGTTAGCTAGAAATGAGTCAATGTATACCGAAAAATAACCTTTTTCAAAAATAGACTGGACAAAGAAAACATTTTGCCTTCTTTTTGGATCTATTTCTAATTCCCATATGGGCCCATTTTAGATATTATTATTTCACAAAGTGTCCCTCTCCTTTCGCCGCCCTTATGTCCACTCCCGGTTTTGGTTTGGTGCCTTCTGGGTGCCCCACTTGGGTGTGTCGGGAGGGGGGGCTGCGTCCTTTGAACGTTGCCTTTGTTGATCTTTATTATTGCCTTTTTTACTTATCCTCATTTATTGAATTTGAATGATTTATTGCAATCACACCTTTAATAGTTATAGTTCTTACCCGCTGCACATCCCTCAAATTAAATCTATCCACAAATAAAGTTTCAAATAATATAGGGTTATAGGTTTTTCCTTGTTATTACGTCTGCAGAGTCCCGATGAACGGTTGGTGCCCGAACCCGTTAGAAGGGACTCTGCAGACTTTATTACATGGCATAACATTTTAAACCAGATTCATGATGTTTATTTAATACGAAACAAACATATGAAATCCTTGTGAAAACGGTTTGCACTAGGACGGTATTGATTCAATTTAACATGCTTTACGTTTGAATTTTATGCCAACAACGTGGAAAATACAAATGCTCAGAGTCAAACGAAATGTCGAATTTTAATTGATTTAACAAAGCTTAACTTTGGAGATTCATTGACTCAAGAAAATGTTTTTTAAAATATACTCTACCCAAGACAAAACATGACCCTCGGAAATTTCTGAAAATGTTTTCAGATTGACAGTAGAAAGATCAGGGGCATTTAGACATCAGGACCGTTTGTTTTCAAGCACACAAGGTTATAACAAACAACTGACACTGAACGAATTCTCACAAAGAAATATAAAGAGTAATTGTCAGTATAAATGACAATAAAACAAAATATTTTATCATTTTTATTTTGTGTTATCATGTGTTCTAAGTTAATAGGAGAGTTAAACTGAATGGCAGATATTTGTTTACATTGCCATCTGTCCGTATCCTAGAAAGTACGACAACTTAAATTAGCGGTGATGTCTATTCGCCGTATTTCGGCATATGTACTTGGCTGCTGCGATAAAGCCCTCGTTTTAACAAGAGTGCATTATTATTTTTGGCAAATAGGTCAAATCAGCAATATACCCGATATCTTCATTTATTCTTGCAAATGTGAAAAGGAAATTATTCACAGAACATTGATATGGTTATAACTTCAAAATTGTGCAAGAGAGATATAATTGTTAATACCTAGATCTCCTTTCAATGAGATGATACCACATATAATGTGTAAGGTGCCTAATCAAAATAGTTTCAGTTTTATACTTCTAATAATCTACAGATTTTTGTGATATCAAAAACATGTATAATGAGATGTATGATTTTGTTTTATTTCAAATAATTAAAATGCCAACGAAGCATCCACTATATACATATCTGTACCTCGCATCTGTCACATCATTCTGCACCCAAACCTTTTCACCGGTGTTCATATATGTTATTCCTATTACCGCTTTATTATTCAATTTAGCTGTTTGGTGTGCCATTGCCATCTCGTTATGCATCAAATAAAAGCCGGGATGATCTGCTTCAACGCCAAATATAAACAAGTATGTGCCAGACTTAGGTGCTGTAAAGATTCCCGTAGAGGGGTTGTACCCTCCACCGTGATTAAATAGTATGCGATTAAAACCTACCCTTCTAAAAATAGGTGACATTTTTTGTCCGCAAATAAAACCTGTGTCCCTCCAGATGTGTTTGCAGAGAATGAAACCTTTCCATCTGAAATTAAATAAATACACATGGATATAACTTTTAAGAAAGAAATTATTTTAAACATATATGTTGAAATGCTTTTAAGATTGAATATTTTGATAGAATTATCTTCAATTATTTGAATTGTTGCTTTATTTTTAAAGCATGAATAATCAGTCTATGCTCCAGTCTTATGTTTTTCAATATATATGTCAATATATTAATCTATATGGCCAGGAGAAAATATGTTGAACCCGATCACTTTTTTATACACATGTACACAATGGTGGTAAAATATGATTAACAAGAGGTCCATGATGGCCCTAGGTCGCTCACTTGACCCATCGAACTCATCCGAGCAATTACTGCATTAAGACAAGCATCCTGACAAGTTTGTTGGCAATTGGGTAACAAGGATTTTTCATATTTAGGCAGTGTGACCTTGTTTTTGACCCCAGGTGACCCATATCCGAACTTGACATAGAAATCAAAACAAACTTTCAGACCAATTTCCAGGATATTTGGATCAAAACAGTAGCCACTAGAGTGTTAACAAGACTTTTATATTTTTAGCTCCTGTGACCCAGTTTTTTTTTATCCGAAATGACCCATGTTCAAACTCATTTATGCACTTGCCTAGGAAGCAATCTGACAAAGTTTGATAATAACTGAGTCAAAAATGTGACACACAGAACATGCCGCGGCTGTTGGTGCGGCCTAACTTGGGTTCCAGATTTTTTATGTGCTTCTGTTTGGCAAGTCGACAATTAGCTTATTTTGGAGTTGCAGTAATTGAAAATGGACAAATTCTTTAGAAAGACAAAGATTAAACATTCTTGTGTTCCGTGGTTTGCTTCCTTTTCACTCGACATACCGTCTTTTATCAATAAAATGAACATTATCTAGTTTGGTATATGTCGCCTATTTGTTTTCAGCAGAGAATGATCTGTGCATGTGCAAAGAGGGTTCCGTTTTAGTAGATATCGCAAAGAGGGTACCGATATGGATATACAACGTGTATTATTATAATTGCACTCTTATAAATATCTTAACACAATTTAACGATTATTTGGTCAAATTTGTACAAACGTAAAATCACATGATATAATTGATGCGTACCTTCTTCTGCTGCAATCCGTGTGTTTATATCGTTTATCAAACCAGACAACGTGCCTTGCTGTTCTTCTGCAATAAATATCAACCGTGAATAACAAAATATCTGTAAAAATTAGCATTATTATCTGATTTTTCTCAATGGTACAAAATATACTTGCTGTTTAATAGGTGTTACTTAACAAAGCATTCATTGCGTTGCATACACGGTTTTTAATATTAACTATATTTCATCTATTAAAGCTATTAAGAGGGTGTTACTTACAAAGCGTTCAGTACCACGGAAATGTACTCTATATATTGATCTCAAAATTGAGCAAAGGTAAATACGCGAAATCTAACGAATACATGTATTATTTAGTGTATGAAAATGGTAAATGAAGAATCTTGATTTTCTATATATTTATATAATTTTAACAACAAACTATTCTTGTTACATAATCAAAAGTGTTTATAATCAACACATTAACGCATCGATAAGATTCTAAGTTTTCCACTTGACAGTAACGTCCATCAAACTGAGCCTGCAACATTGTTAAATTTGCCGTGTTGAGCTTTCTTTAGGGATTCTTATTTTCTCTATTCCAAGTTTATTGAAAATATATCCCAGTTTCCATATTTACAATACATGAACAAGAGACAAATATATTTATAATTATAAATATTACTATATGATCTAAATTTATGTCTCATGCGTTTTAATTTAAATACCTTGCTTTGACGATATTGAACGAAGTAGACTCTGCAGGATCGCGCCGACGGAAGATATACGCTGACTCACTTTTGCCTCTGAATCATTGAGTTTACTTTCAAAATCTTCGTTCATTTCTTTTATAATAATATCAGTTTTATTTACAATATTTTTAATTTTCCTTTCAAAAGATATCAGTGAATCAGACATAGTAACCTTTTGGTCGAAGACAGAATTGTTAAAATGGTCAATTTTACTTTCGACCGTTATATTTGTCAATGTGATTCGGTTTTCAATAACCGACTCAAACTCTTTAATTTTGTTTTCAAACTTCTTCAGTGTATTTCTCAAAAGCGTTTTTTCATTTATCAGCATTTTGCGGAACACTACTGATTGCATCTCAATATCACTTTGAAACATCGCGTCAGAAGCATCCGTAATAGTTTTGACGTTCCCATTTGTAAGATATTTTGATCTTTCTTCCACAAATCTGTCCACTTTGTTTGCTATCAATGAAACATTAGAACCAATTTGTTCAATCTTTTTCTCTATTCCTTCAACAAGAGAATTAGTTTCTGCCAGCTGGGATTTCAGTTTCGTGGTTTCATAAACTAGCAATTCATAAACTGTCTTTGGGCTTAGCTCAAACTCTGCCTCACTTATCGGACAAAAGCACAATAAAAGAAATATTATTTTCAATCCAACGCGAGACATTGCTTTCAAACCAATAGCGAATAATGTGTTGTGAGCAAGTGTTTCCATACGACTGAAGTAAACTTGATCTATCATTTAATATATTATACATAATGGCTTTTGTTTCAAACGTATGGTGTAATGGAAGGAACACTTATTTCAGCTAATATTTAAACAATTGTTGTGGCGACGAATTATACAAATTTAACTTATTATATATCCTTAAATTGTTAACCGTATCATTCATGTTACACATCCGTAATGAAACAAACCAAATATTGAATTTTGCAGACCAGTTCTTTTGATGTCCGCAGTAGCTTTGAAAAGCATTGATGATTTCACTGAAGTATGTAGAGAAGCAACGTGGATGAAAACACGCATATTACAAACTACTTTTGTCATATGATATGATGATGGATATACCACCATCTTTTAACTTCTGTTAAAAAAATGCCATGTAAGAATGTTGAAACAATATCAGGACAGCTTTAATACCATTTGTCTGAAAACTATCCGTAATGTATCTATTTTGTATCAGAGTTTTAGTATGAAAACACCAAACAGGACGATGGCCTAACGGTAAACATGTATATTTCTCAGCGCAGGGATGGTGGCATCGAGCCTTATTTAGGTTACGACCATGTTTCTTAATTTGACACAAGTACGGCGGGAGACCTTCATATGTGATATGCAATGTATTAGGTTACATTGAAAGTCTGATAGTTTTCTCATTTCATACAAACTGTTAAAATTTATATTTGTTGCTGCTTTTGTTTAGCAGTGAGTTGTTTACTGTCCACTCTATTTGCTTCCGTAGAAAACATGATATCAAATTTCATAAGCAGGAATTTCCGATGAAATGATTGTTTGTTTTTTCTCTAAAGTTATCGTCCACACAATCATCACATGTGAGATATTTAAAGTGCTTTATCCAGCTATTTTGAGAAACATTATACAGATACTAAGATATACTCATTATGCTGAAATAAAGACTGCTTCAAATATAAATAAATCATCTACTTAATGTAATCTAGTTGTTTAAATGAAGACGAGTATTTCGATATGTAATAGATATCACATTGCTGCGTTGACGATTTCTGGGTTTGCGTAAATTATACCCTAATCACGTGACCTTTCTTATGCCTGAACCTCACGAGACGAAGTCGAGTGAGGTTGCATAAGAAAGGTCACGTGATTATGGTATAATTTACGGAAACTCAGAAATCGTCAACGCACCAATGGTGTATCTGTTTTAACCTATAGCTCCGCCCAGAAACACTTACTCATTCGATCTTCAAAACTGAAATTATACCATAGTCTGGGTATGATATTATTTACGGTTATTGGAAATTATACTTGGAAGAATTTTACATAAGAAGCGCTGAAGAGCTATAGGTTAATTTAAGCATAAACTTTTTACAAACTGGTCGTCGCAAAGATTATCCCAGCAATTAACACGAATATTATATAATAATATTTAATACCTCTGAATTATAGAACTTCTTAAATCTGAATTCCGAACGATTTTCTGGTAAAATTTGGTTATATCAATTCAAATTTACTTCCAAAATCCAAAAATTGGAAAACTTGTGAAGGAATATAATGCTAGTGATTATAACCTTTAAAATAACAGTATCTTCCAATTACCATTTATCTTTACACCTATAAGAATCACAACCTGTCAAACACTTGATTAAAGTGTGAAAATTTATAACGAAAATACATGAGAAGTATAATGTGATGAAAATCAAAGATTACAGGTTAATAGCAGGAAATACATGAAACCTACTTAAGGACAAATTGTTATAATTATGCTATTGTATCAACACATTCAGTTACAGTGATAATTAACTTTAATATAGTTATAAACATTTTTAAAAGTCCTATAATTTTGCTATTTTATAAATTTAATCAGCTTCATATATTTGTATCATGTTTTACTTAAAAACATGATGTTTAATGTTTTTTACTTGTTCAGATACATCCAAAATCAGAACTTTTTTGATAGTCCCACAGGTGTTCGGTTTTCAGAAGTTACACTGTACAAGGTATTATGTCAATCAAAACATAATTTATGACAAAGAACGAACTGGAAATTCATTTCAATGTAATGTCAAGTGCCACTACTTGAATAACGCCTTTATTTAAGAAGTGCGTCTGTCTTTTTTACAAACTATGTTTTGAAAATCAAGGCCATCTATGAAACACACGTTTTAGTAAACACATAGCAAAATCCTAGAAAAATGAAAAAGTTTATGAAATAAAATAACTTCTATTTATCTCATTTTGATATATATTTATATGTTAAGATGGCACATAGTCTATTTTATCAACTATTACATTATTTCGTCTAGAAGACTTTTCAAAAGCAGAGCTAACTCAACTAAGTCCGGAAAAGTTAAGTAACAATTCCTTTAATCAATTAAGGTTTTTAAGGTTGAAATATTGATATAATATACATGTAATTGATTTTTTTGCCTAAGCGTTACTTCATTTATTGCTCTCTCTGTCCCACTGTTACCTGCTCTATTTCGATTTTCTCTATGGGTGTTTTTGGGAAGCGTTCTTTCAACGTTGCCTCATTACTGTCTACATTAATAATTAGCCCATTACTCCATGAGCATTTTGTGAAAAATCGAATGAAAAGTCTCCCGTTACAAGTTCAAATTGCTATAAAACTATAAAAACTGCTTCAATACTAATCCAACTTGGCACAAATGTTACTGGACCATTGCCTTTGTAACAACATGATCAGGCTTAAATTTACTGTTACCATGGCAACGAGGGGACATCTCAAAATTGCCAAAAATCACTTTTTTGCATTGATTTTTTCCATCAAAATTGATTTCAAAGTGCTGCAACTTCTCAATGGATTGCGAAAGAGTCAAATGCTTTTCAGCGATGGTTACACGTTACCTTATGATCAATCTAGGGTCATTTTTAGCCTCTCACAAGTCCAAATTTTTCTTGGGGATGAGGGGGACTGCCGACCCCCTTTAACCCCCCCCCCAAACAGAAGGGGGCACATCCCCCTTCTGGCAACCCCCTGATGTACCTTTTGGTTCAGGGGCGGCGCCGAAAAAGTGCTCACTTTTTTATCAACATTTTTCAAACGGAAACATATGTTTGGGGTATATATGAGGTAAAGGGTTAATGTAATCATTTCAAATTCAATTTCAAATATCTGCTCATTTATATCATATAAGTTTCTGTCTGATGAAATGATGAAATTTTTATTTGTTATTTTTAATGCTAGCTTTTGAACGCATATTATTGTACAAGTGTTGTCATGTTAAAGTGTCAGCATACTTTATTAAAGCACTAGTTTCCGTCGAAATCATAATGAACAAAACGAACTTCATGACATGGTTTATACAAAAAAACACATGCTGACTATCTGAAGCTGTTTTTGATATTAGACGTTTGGTTTTGTTTGGTAGCTTAGGTCTTATGGTGCCGAAACAGGGAAGATAGTTTGGCGTTTCTCGTGTGTAACTTACTTAAAGCAACACCAGAAATCTAAACCACCTGATGGAACTAAGAGATGCATAGATCATGTTATATGAATCCAATTAGCCTTCTCTTACAATCATGAAGGGATAAACGATGACTGGAATCTGATGCCTCAATCCTTTAAGGCAACCCCTCTGTCACAAGGGATTCGTTTTGAGACATATGGAAAGAAAACTGTGGTTAGTGAACGACCGCATTGCTACTTTCATTATGTTAATAAAAATGTATTATTTTTAGAACCATTTACAGTAAAATTTTGATTTATTGCGCTTATACAATATAATATGACAATTAATTAATAATGATAACATTGACATATCTCTGATATGTTTTCAGAGAAAATGACTATTTCAAACATGGAACAAAACGTTTAGATAGTGTGTGTGTGTGTGTGTGTGTGTGTGTGCGTGCGTGTGTGCGTGCGTGCGTGCGTGCGTGCGTGTGCAGGAGGGCATGTGTGCCTGCGTGTATGTGATTTTTTTTTTGATTTTTTTTTTTAACAGCTATGCAATAAATCAAGCTATGGTCGAAGTATAGTAGAGTCACATATTATACAGTGGTAGTATGATATTGATAACATCAATAAAATACTCTTTACATAGAATTAAGATACCATTATATTACACGTGTGAAATAAATATATTCGAAATGGTTTTATAACAAAAAATATAACTTATCATCCGTCATAGATTAATCATTTCATTTAAATCCTGTGTAAATGGTTGCTTATAAATGACAACTTTATCCTAATAATATAAAATAATTTTGAAATTTGCGTAAGAAAAAAAATTGTGTATATGTATACGCTTAAATAAAATGCTTGTGTATAGTCTTTTTGAAAGTTGTGATAACTATTTCATGACACTATTAAAACAGGATTTTAAACTCTCTTTTTTTAGATACACACATGTCGAAGAAGCTTGTAATATCTGGAGAAAACATTTCCTACGTCACGAAAAAGACACCGTTACACTGGCCTACGTAACATTCCTATACATGATTGATATATTTAAGTGCTTTTAAGAACAGTGTTTGAATGACGAATTTCTGTGAATACGGATTTTTAGTTTTAATGGTTATTATTAAAACTTTCAATATAATCAATTTGTGCTATGGACTCATTTTCCTAAAATAATATGTGAATGTTAACACGAAAAAATGATATTGATATCTTTAAAATGTTTTATGGGTGTAATATAAGTGGCTCATAAAAATCATTGCTAAGATAAATAGAAAAGAACTTCAAGTTGGTATTGTTTGTTCTAGATTTAAACAACATACAATTCATACAGGTTGCGGCTTGAAAATATCGAAAAATGTACATGTATAATTCGATCTTTGAAGAAAATATCGCGGTGAGGATGTTCTGCACTGTGTATTACACACACGTATTACATGACTCTGTATCGCAACATACCGGTATATCGCCATTCCGTTGCAACGCTACATTAATATATCCCTGTAGAATAAGGCTTACAACAATATATGACTGTTGAAGCGAAGACATGTTTATTTTGTTTAATATATGTATACATATTGAATATATGTTTATAAAATAATAAATATTTAAGAGTGACTCGATTTGGTTTTTACTTTATTATTTGAAATAATTCTGAAGATAAAGTTCTTAAGCATATGACTTTACAGTTCCCATTCACAATGTGTAATCAAACATGTTTTATTGTACAAGTCTGTATACGTGTCACTTATATGTAAATGCATGCCTTTGATATTATCTGTACCTTCTTTTATCTCGAAAATACAGTTCTGTATACCCTGTGTAAAACTCAAAAATGCAATTCCGTATATCCCCTGTATATATTGAAAATACGATTCCGTATACTCCCTGTATATGTAGAAAATACGATTCCATATATCTTCTGTATATGTAGAAAATACGATTCCGTATATTCCCTGTATATGTAGAAAATACGATTCCGAATATCATCTGTATATGTGGAAAATACGATTCCGTATATCCTCTGTATATGTAGAATATACGGTTCCGTATATCCTCTGTATACATAGAAAATACGAGTCCGTATATCCCTGGTATATTTATAGTATACTAGGGATAACAACCTTGATAAATTCCGTATACGGGATTTTATTCTCCGTATACTTCAAAAGTACGAACAAATATACGTACATGTATTTGGGGCAAATACGGAATTCCGTATATGCCTGATGCATATACGGACTTTCCGTATACCCGGTGTTTCCTATACGGACTCGTTTACTTGGTCCGTATATTCGACAAATACATCCCGTACACGCCCGTATTTGTCAAAAATACGGGACCGTATATTCCCGTATATCAGTATATTTTTCGCAGTGTATAAATTACTGATAGCATAAATAATGATTTGGCAAGGTTGTTATGATAAATGACTATATACATGATATCTGTTATCCATACCGATCTTTTCAACATTGTATTATTATTTACTATAGTTATACTATAGTGGACAAATGTCGGTTTCAAAGCATGCAGTTGTAATTTTAGGCTTGTAACTGACACATAACAATACATACAAATATTCATTTTAATGAGATTACAATAAGCTCCATAAAGAATTCGCTTATTTCGAAAAAACAACAAAATGCAAGCGATATATAATCGGAAAAAAACAAAATTCAAGGATCTCTGTTCAAACGCATTTAAATTGCAGATGTTGCAATATTCCGACCTCAAACTGTCATAAAACAGTGATTTCCTAAATATTTTTATAAAGGCATGCTATTTCAGATAAATCTATTTCAGAAGTGTGCTTTATTAATAACTAGCAGCCATGATCATAATAGGGTGTTGTCTTTTAACATTAAGTTCTTCAAATCCTTATTTAAAAATGGTTGGAAGCATTGCTAATAAAGTTATTATTCAACTATCGTTAAGCACTTTAAGTTGGTAGGTAGACTTAAAAGCAAATCTATAAATATTATCATTTTTTATGTCTATTTTAACAAATAAGTATAGTTTTTTTTCTGTATAAAGACTTGATGATTAAAGTTTGTCCTGAAGTAGTACATTTCATTCTAGACAATTGAGCATTCATCAAATCCATGAATGACTGTTCATTTCATTTTTTGCACAGCAATATCTAGTTATCTTTGATAGCCAAATAATAAATGGTTGTGATCATCCTACTTATGAATGAAACTGAATTACTTATCGATCTGATGGAAATATATATCTTAATTCTCCAGACCTTGAGATATTGTTCCTGGAATGCATTACATCCAAATGTCAAATATAATATAAAGAAACAACGTTACCTTATGACAGACATTTTGCAAGAAAGTTTGTTAAATTTCGTTTACAGTGATAAAAATGCATGGTTCATTAATTCTAAAATCATTGTTAAAATCAACAATTTACATCTGTATGATTATGTAAAAATCTTATAATTCTATTTAGATGATTGATGTTTTTCTTTTGTTATTTTTTTTCCAAATAGCTATGAACAATAAATGGAGCTATAGTCGTAGTGTTGTTATGTCTAAGTATTACAGTGGTAGCATGATTTTGATAACATCAACAAAACCAACAGTGTTTGACGACTGACTCCAAATGAAAATTTTAAAATGCAAAAATCTGTTGACAATAAATAAAAGAAAAACAATAAATATATAGGTTTCAATTTTTCACAATTCTTTTAAATGGGAATCAAATAGAAAAACATACATTTTAAGTAAATGACTATTCTAGGAAATGTGCAAGTATGTCAAAGTTATACAATTAAAACAAGAGAATTTCAGAAAAAGACAGGTAAAAAATGGCCAGGACTATCCGGTAAATTAACGAAAACATAAGTAATGTTTTGGCAAGTGCTGCCGGCTAAATGTCTATACATGCTATCTATTATCAATACTGATATTTTAAAATTTTGTTATAGTTTTCGAATTTTACTACCGTGGACAAATATCGGTTTCAAAGCAGTTGCAATTTTTAGGCTCAAACCTGACACATAACAATACATATAAATATTCATTTTTAATTATATTACGATACATTCCATAAAGAATCGACTTATTTTGAAAAGACAACAAATTGAGAGTGATATAGCCGGAGAAAAGATCATGGAACACTGTTCAAAACGCATTTAAATTGCAGATGCTGCAATATTCCGACCTCAAACTGTCATAAAAACATTGATTTCCGCAATATTGTTATAAAGGCATGCTGGTTTTTTAAGCTTGATAACAAAGATGGTAACCTGGTTCACAGAGATAATAATTGTACAAATGCTTGTTGATCGAATACATCTTGTCAATTTGTCCATGTCTGTCTCCCCAAATAAATTATTGTTTATAAATTGTATTCCGAACAAAAATGTTGTATTTCAAAAATACTAAGAACTTTTATTTTAAACCTTACGAATATGTGTTACCATACAAAGTTTGTCCATGCTGTATTCAAATATAATATTATTAACTAGTTAATATAATGCTCAGCTCAGTGGTTTTCTGGAATTTTTTGAAAAATTGTTTCTCAATAAAACGAACAAAACAATTTAACAAGGATCACTAAAATGCAAAGATTATTGCATAATTGTAACAGATAAATCATTTGTGTGTATAGTATAATTTCAAATTCATGCGACCTAAAAATGTTTCGCGCAAATAATATTTTTTTTAAAGTTTTTTGCTACGTTGTGTACCTCCGTTTTATTGATTTAAAGGCATTACGTAGCTCATTTTGCGGGTTTTGTTCTTTCATGTATTCTAACATATTTTGTGTCCTTTTTATTACGAAACATTGACAATGAATATTTGAATGGACTGATTATTGTAATGTATTTCTTTTCTGTTTCGTTATAAGTGAAAAACTTCGGCCATTCCCCTCTTTCAAATTTCTACTAGACGTTAATACATGCGACAAAAAACCTTTTAAACAAGATCATTTATCTTTCCAAGGGGACGCCAACTTTTATGTCATGGCCGGACGGTTTCCAAGGAAACGAATGTGAATCATCAAGAAGGCTTGTCATTTACAATTTTAAGGATTTAGCAATGTGATAATTGATTTAGTGGAATTGAATTTCCAAAGACGAATATTAGTCATCCTCTTTTATCCCATTTGTGAATTAAAACTTTTTAATATCCGATTTCATTTCTGGTTAGATTCCCGCATTACCAAAATCTCTAAATAACAGTGTTCGGAAAGTCCTTGTAATTTTCTTCAAATAATGGAATATGTGATTAGATTTCATGTTTATTTGATAAATTGGGAACTTGTTTAATCTGCTGTTTTTAAAGGGAGTGCCCTGGTAATAGCCGCATCTCATTTTCAAACTAGAATTAAATGGTTGTTATATAACAAGGTGTTGTTTATTACTACAGCTATACCATACAATACAAAAAAAAACCCGAACTAATAAACAACCACCTAATTAAGCAAAATTGCATGAAGCATTGCTAAATTATTTTTACCTACGTTTAGTCAATATGTTCAGCTGACACCTTTCATAAACTGGCAAAACTACTTTCAGTGCTCTCTTTTACGGATTGCCTCGAGAATGACATTGAAATTGTTTTGTTGTTTTTTGTCATTTTTTGACGAACATGTGGGGCTGAAGGTGGCGTTAGGTAAATATCAAACGAGGTCCAAATGAAAGAGACCAAATGGATTTTATCATAAAAATTGTAATATCTTTCGATACTATAATTTGTAGTTAGATGTATAAAACAGTGAAAGTAAAATTTTTTTCGGGTGGATTTCAAAAAAAGGGGAAAAGTATTTTAAAAATAAAGAAAAACAAGTAAAATTAATTTACTTTTATTTAAAAAAAAAAGGACTATTTTTTCATATAAAATAATTTATTTAAAAAATTTTAATAGTAAATATAAAAATTTTTAAATTTGAAATTTTTGG
The DNA here is from genome assembly GCF_026571515.1 of Ruditapes philippinarum. NCBI lineage: Eukaryota > Metazoa > Mollusca > Bivalvia > Venerida > Veneridae > Ruditapes > Ruditapes philippinarum. The sequence goes on along the minus strand of NW_026861386.1, from coordinate 51,155 downwards.
GTTTTTTTATTTTTTTTGTTTATAACAAAAGGGGGGCATTTAAAGTAGAACCAACCATTCTGAAACCCAAAAGCTGGATATTTTTCCCTTTTTACAAGAAAGTCCCTGCACAGGTTTTCAAACTTACCCATTTAAAAATAAAATTTATTAAAGGGGTGTCTTTTTAAAGGGGTTAAGAATGTTTCCCTTGGGAAATTAAAACAATATAAAATATATGGTAGGAAAATTTAATTTTAAAAATTTAAATGTTTGTTGTAACCTTACGTATATCACCTTAAAATTGCACATGTCTTTATTTAAGCATAGAAAATATAAACAACCGTATCAGTTTTTGCCATCGTTACTTATGCCGATAATGATGAACAGTCATATGCAAAAGAATAACTTAAGATGTATTTGCTTCATTATTTGATTCCCTTAGATACATTTTGATTCATTTTTATAAAACTACATGTCTTCAATCTTTATTTGTTGAATCTAAAATAGTTTTTGTTTTATTGTTTGTGTGAAGCAACTGCAAATATTACCATTTATTGTATACTTATCAATTAAATATTGAGAAATATTGGTGAAATAAATGCGCATTTTCATTTTCCGTATTTTCACTTTTCACTGCAGTGAAACATATTTTCCGTATTTTCAGTGTTTTTTTGCCGGACGACTTTCTCCTAAATCCAGCCAAGACACAAAATTTAAGATGAAGTCTTTCATATTTAAAAGAAAAATGTATATTATAAACAGAAAATTCAAGTTTTGTTTTCTATTTTATACCGCTCAATGAAAATGAATCCCTGTATTTAAATGGGAATAAAACATAAATTTACCCTCTATATTTTACATAGGGTGTACTTTTTTCGGGGGAGGGCATGTAAAAAAAAATATTCGAAAAAATTTAAATTTTCCATTTTAAATAAAAACAAGTTTTTTCCAGCAAATTTTTTGAAAAACTCAAAATGAAAATAGATGATTTAACAAAAAAATTTGGAAATAGACTACAAAATGTGAAAAGGCAAGTTAAGACTGGGGACCTGCCCACATTTAATGAAAAACATAAAAAATTAAAATGATCAGCTTTATATAACAAACACTTTTGCAAGGGAAAACCCAATTTGATGGAAGGGTAGAAGACTTCTAAAATCACAAAGGGTGAACCCAAAAATAAGGGAAAACAGAAAAACCTAAAAAAAGCCCAAAAAACGGCAAAATTTTGAAAAGATTTTTGCGGGGCTCGGTTTGGGTTTTGAGCCTGTTCCATGGACGGGTACTGGGGGAAGTGGCAAAATTACCGTAAAATGTATACACAACAATAATGTCGTGCTGAACGATCTTCAATGATCGAAAATATAACATCATTGATTAAATGTACGGGAGACTTTTTACAGCCGCCACACGGCACAAATAACACGGATGTGACAATACAATAGAGCAAAACAGAATGCCTAAAGAAAGCCCAACCAAAGTTCAACATTGTCTTAACTAGAAAGACGATCATCTTATGACGGTCTCGGTAAATTGTACTGGTACTTTTCATTTTCTGATTAGTCTTTAAATCGTCGAATCATTAAATAATTTTAATTAAGCTCTATTGAATTATATATCAGAAGTACCACAATATTTAAGTTACGCGATTCAAAGTCTGTAGACCCATTAAAATTTCGATATTGCTGAGTCGTTTCTTTTATTACATTTTCAAATACAGAAATTATAATTCTGTGAAAAGTAACAAGATATACTTAAACTTCAATGAGGCGTCATGCTTCTCCTTACATCTTTAAAATACATTTACTATTTTCAATAAAAACGAAATTCGAATCTTTTTCATATGATTGTGGTTATTACTCGTGATAATTTGTCTGAATAAAATATTAATAAAAGTTGTTTACATATACGTATGTTATAAAATAATCTGATATTTATTTCTTTTTTTGGAGAAAATAAGTATCTGCTTTAGAGTTGTTTTTTCTTCAGTAAATTTATTATGTCTTAGTTTTAAGACATGCTACCCTAAGCAATAGTTCAATATTATATCGTGTAACTTATGCAAGGTTTTACGATATAGTATTATCGCAATATTTTAAAGGTAGTCCACTGAGGTATTCAGAGCTTAAAAACATAAGATATGGATTGATGCCAGCACTATTAAGTGTTGAGAATTGAGTACCGCTCAAGCCGGTGCTAGGGGGCGTGAGGGATGTTGCACTTATTCATTATCCCTCATGTACAGACTCAATCAAACCGAGTCTGCAATTTTCATGTAAATTTGTTGTGATTAATGCTTCCGAGGGATCACTTTGTTTGCAGATTTTTAGGACTTTTAACACAACTAACATCCCCTCAGATACTTAAAAATATTGATGACAACATCCATGAATCGCAAGAGTAGTAATATTTGTATAAAACTCATTATTGTACACACATTTCATTACCTAGCACTAATATGATTGATTAAAAAAAACCTACTGGAGCTACTCAAAATGTAGTTTGCTTCAATACAAGAATATGACCGAAACCCGCATTATAGAGCACAGTAATTAATAACTTGACAAACGACAGTGTTGTATCACTTCGTAAAGATATCGTTAGGAACATCACCGATATTTTACGCTCAAACAAGCATATGCTATGATGGTTAACTCTAGCACATGACTTTACCGACACATACAATGATTTCATAGCTCCAAACAATTAACCAGTTACGCCTTTATCAGATAAGAGCTTCCATAAAAATATTTCTATCTAAATTGATATATGCCTTTTTGAAATCTATAAATGCACAAAAAGTTGATTATGTAACTTTTTTAATAGTTTCAATTAAATTTGTTATGCAAAGTTCTTGGTCTGTCGTACTCCGACCTTTTCTAAACCCATAAATTTCATTATAATCTTTTATTATTGGGTTCTCTGCCCAAATTTATTTTTATCTTTTTTTAAAAATGGGGCCAAAAAATTTTTTACACAAAAAAAGGGGTTAAGTAATGCCATGTAAGAAAAAGGGTATTTTTTGCAAAATACAATATATTTTGTTTTTACAAAATTGAGGTTGACCCAAATTTGAGGGGGCCCAATCCCAAATTCCGAAACAGATTTTTTTAAATTTAAATTTTTAAAAAAAATTTTAAAAATTCTTTTAAAGTCAAGAATTTTGAATATGAAAAACCCTTTACTTTTTTGGAAAACTTTTTTGGTATAGGGTTTTTTTTTTCATTTTTTTTAAAAAAAATTTTTTGGGAAAAACCCTTTTTTAACTTTTGTAATAGATGCCCAAACTTGTTTTTTTAAATTTATTAAAATAGTTTTGATAAGTTTTTTACAGGAGGGGCACTTTGGGGGGGGGGCGGGAAAATCTGCCCCCCAAAAAAAGGTTTCGGGTTGCTGAGATTGTAACGGGAAACTCTCGGGAATTTCATGATCGGAAATTACATCGGGAAACAAATTATTTAAAATTTTTTGGGCCTTTTGTTTTTTTCATTTTTTCTATTTTTTCACAAAACAATTAAAAAGGCCCAAAAGAAATTTTTTCTTGTCCCTTTTGTATTTAAATTTAAAGACAAAACAAAGGTTTTTTTGATTTGTAATTTTAAAAGGGTACATAAATTAAATTCAATTTAATTTGTTTTTTTATTAAATTGACTTAAACCCAAGGGCTCATACAAAAAACATAATTATTTTTTAAAAAGTTATTTAAACCCTTCCAAAAATTTTTTGAAATTTTTTTTAAAGTTTTGGGTAAGATCAAAAAAGTGGGGTCTTTTGAATTTGAGTTCTTGAATTTCTGCTGTTTTTAAGTTGATATTTTAAGAAATGGTGATGACAAAACATTAAAATTTACATTCACAATGCCGATTAAATTGTTATATAATTATTGTTAAACACTTAAATTGTGTAAGTAGACTCATAAGCAATGTACCTTTTGAAATATCTCAGTTTATGTTCCATTTAACTAATAAGTAAGACTTGTTGATCAAAGTCTGTCCTGAACTAGGACAATTTCACACTCATCAGGTTTATGAATAGCCGTTCATTTCATTTTTTGCACATCATTATCTAGTGTTCTTTTATTACCAAATGATAAATGGTTGTCAACATCCAACTTATGAATGAAACTAAATTACATATTGATCTCATGGGAATATATATCTTAATTCTCCAGACCTTGAGATATTGATCCTGGCAATGTTTACAGTCAAATGTCATGTTTAATTTGAAGAAACGACATAACCTTTTGACAGATCCTTTGCAGGATGTGTTGAAATAATTGTTGATGATAAAGCGCATGCATATTCATTGTTGTTTTGTTCTTAACGCATTGTTAAACCAAAATATACATTTCAGAACTGTATATAATTATAGCATTTAGATTGTCTTTGAGCAATTTGATGTAACCAATCTAAATGACTTCATTTTAAATTATAATTGTTTTGCAAAAAAATTAAACTAGTATGAACAATATGTAGAGTTTTGAGTAATTTGGCTGCAAAGGAGCGACGTCTCACTAAATTTTGAATTAGACGCATGATTTAATGCGGAATGACACGATTTATTTTGGGAGTCGTCAAGTACAAGTACATGAACCATAAACATACATCAGCTTTATACTTTGGGACCTATGTTAAATTTCATGCTTTGTTGCAAAACATTTTATCTACATTTTCCTCAAATGAAAAGACAATGTTTTCTTATCTCATTATACAAATAAAGACTGTGACCTACTATCGTTGAACTAGGATAGTATTTAGTCATGACTGTGTAAACACTTGTGAAGCTTTATTTTCTTTTTGAGATGTTGGGATAGTGCTGTGCGGACATTGTTCTGGCTTCCACAATTTCAATTTAAATAGCCACCATTTATATAGTAAAGAGGCCACACCTTATCTTTTTCTTTCTAATTTTGTTTAGATTTGGTAACGTTCCTAATGCCTTTAATGCCTTATCAACTATGTTTATGTTCAAATGTAGGGCTTTATTGTTAATCCTTTGATTATTAAAAGTTTATATATTGTTTAATCAGGATAAAATTAATTAGTTCCAAGGCATTACGGTAAACGAGCGTATCAACACTGTCTATATATAAGTAAGACACGTAGTGTCAGATTTCTGGCAAAATTATTGGTTAGCTTTCCCTATGGCATTGACTTAATCGTACCTATTCTGTCACAGTATAAAACGAGAACTAGTATCGAAGTAACTGAATTTCCGTGTGGTAACGCTTCCCCTTTAATTTTAATTATCACAACTGCAAAAATCTTAACTGACATCCCTAAAGGTAGTATTTTATTCGGCTTTCAAAAGTATGCAGTGCACATTTGACTATTCCTTCGCAGCCATTTTACGCGTGCGTAAAACCTTGAATGTAGTCTAAGTATCGTATTGTAATATTGTAACATATTATACATTTGAAGCTGGCTTTTGATAAAGTATTCATACAGATGATTTACCAGGTATGCACATGTTAATTTTGAGTACGAGAAACATAATTCTTGTCTATTCGTAAGTGATAACAATAAATGTTCTGTTACGAGTATCAGATTAAAGGATTCCTATTTTCTTAAAAAAAAACATTAAAATAAAAATAATACAAATTAAAGAAAAGATAAGGGTCAGAAAAAAGCATTTTAAATAAGGAATTTGGTGGGTTTAAAATATTTGATTGAAAAATTCATAAATAAGCAAGTGCTGACGAACAGTTGTCATAGTAACAACATGATAATTACTATTTAACAAAACAGCACCTTCTTTGTTGTTTGTTTTTCCTTGGCATATTTTCAAAGTTATATTATAGTTGTTTTTTTCCTTGATTTTACTTCTGTAAACATATAATTCAAAACAGAAGGGAAAAGGAAAGAGACTTCTACCTGACATAAGGCATTCATTTAATTTGCAAGAATGACATACATGTATTACAATTTATAGTAAATTTATGCGAGAAGTAATCTTCATAGCAGTGTTTGTAAACGTATTTAATTGCAGACGCTGCAAGACGCCGACCACAAACTGTCATAAAACGTGGATTTCTTAAATATCATTGTAAAGACAAAAATAAAGAGTTATTTGGAAACATTATTTCGCAAATAAAACAACAATCTAATTTAAAACAAAAACACAACACATACAAATGGTTACGAAAAAGGTAAAAAACCATCGTTTTTTAAATAAATTGCAAGAACAGATAGATATTTATTAATGTTGTATAATTTCAAATCTACGAACCCTACATTTAAATAAAGTTTTCCCTGTTTTTGATGTTTTTGTTGTTTTTATTTTTTTTATTCCCTTCAGTTTTTAAAAATTTCTTAGTTTCTTTGCTTTGTTTTTTTGTTTTTTTATTTTGGGAAGAATTTTTTCAAAAACAATACATCATTTTTGGCAGTGCTTATTTTTTTAAAAACAACTTATTGCGCATTTATTATAGACAGATTAATCATTAAGACTATACTGATTAAATGGAGTGATTATTCATTGCTTTTAGTTTATACTTTTTGATGATAATCTTTAACACACGAAATGCGCAAAATTATTTAGTTAAACAATTTTTAAATATCTTTCAATAGCTATATTTTTGCATTTCTTTTAGATTCATATATTTTTATAAAGGAAGTCAATTTCTCACTAGACGTAAAACAAGCAAAGAAACCTTGAAGATGATGATAAATATCCAAGACGAACTTTTATGTCATTGCCGACGGTTTCCAAGAAACGATGTGGTCATCAGAAGCTTGTCATTTACAATTTAAGGATAGCAAAATGATATTTATTTAGTGAATAAACCTCACAGACGATATTTGTCATTCAGCTATTATCCCATTTGCGCATTAACCTTTACATTTGATAGATACGGGCATAACAAATCACCAAATACAGTGCTGAAATGCTTTTTATGTTTCTTAAATAATGAAAAGAATATTTGATGTCTTGTTAATTTGTTTTTATAAGGAACTTGTTTATTTGTTTTGTTTTCAAAAACGAACGGTGTCCTTTATAATATCTTATTTCAAGCTGGAATTAAAGCAGCAAAATAGAGAAAACCAGAATCCATAAAGAAAGTCCAACACAACAAAATTGACAATGTTGCAGGCTCGGTTTGATTGAGCCTGTTCATGGACGGTAATGGAAAGCAAGCCTCCAAAAGTCAATACAAAAACGACCGTCTTACTAATATTTCAAAATCCCTCTTTAAAAATATTATATAGTTGAAAGAAATCGTAATGAAACTTGAAAATGTTCATATTATAACATATTTACTCTGATAACAGACGGTTCGCGTTTCATCCACCTTCCTCATACCTTCCTTTCGGTCCGTCAGTCTTCGGATAAGGACCTCGAACACAATAGTAAGAATGCACAGAACTGATACGGTAATTCGGTCTAACCTACGCTTAAAAACTAAACATGTAAACAAATAGTTATTTGATATTGGGAGTTGTTGGATCTAAACTAAGTCAGTTTATAGATAAGTCAAATATATACATTCGTTAAACATCATCATACAAGCTCTGTTTTTGTTTATTTCTTAAACCATGAGGTAGAACTCTTTTCAATCCGTATTAAGTCCGGGGTTATTATGGATAACAGTCAAGTTGTTCCGATTGACCTTCCTTAATTATAATACGGAATTCTTTCATCCGGGTTTTTTTTTCTAGTACCACGTGATGGTACATGACAATATTGCGACCTGTCATAGCGAACGTACTGAATCCGGGATTCGTGGATGGTCTTTAATATTTCGTTTCCATTTTTGACCATTTCATGCTTATTTTAGTTGACACAAAATAATTGGGGACTGACGTTACCCAAGTTCAAACAACACCTGATTAAATAAATAATAGGCATCAAAACCGTTCGTTTCATAAAAAAAACATACTTATTTATATTCAACGTTAATTTGATCATGTAGCTTCTTAGAAAAGAAAAAAAATGATCGTAGTTCTTTTAAAAGTGGAAGGGCATTTTATTAATTCCATATTTGTTATTGCGTTACTATCTTCACTTAAGTACCAATAAAGTTCTACCTGTCTTTATATAGAGATCATACTACTAAACATCTTTATATAGAGATCATAGGATTAAAAATCTTTATATAGAGATCATACTACTAAACATCTTTATATAGAGATCATACTACTAAACCTCTTTATATAGAGATCATAGGATTAAAAATCTTTATATAGAGATCATACTACTAAACATCTTTATATAGAGATCATACTACTAAACATCTTTATATAGAGAGTATAATACTATTAACTTATCAACATAATTTATATTCTTTTGCATTCTTCAACTTTATAAATTCATTGTAAATAAAATATTTTACATTATAGATCTATAATATTTTAAACATATCTTTGAAAAGTCCGCTTAATAAACAGTAATGAATTATATGTAACCTTAATAAGCATTGTATGCTTTTTTTTATCATTGTATATTATGTCGGTAATCTTTGTGTGTAAAATATGTTTTTGTGCAAATGTTTGGAATAAAATAAAACATGTATAAAGAAGGAGTAACTGACAATAATAATGATGATAACTTAAATTGGAGAAGAACCAGAATCCCTTAAGAAAACCGAACGCGGTTAAATTAAAAATAGTGCAGGCTCTGTTTGATTTAGCCTGTTCATGAACGGTAGGATTATTTGCAAGCTATCGTCCAAGCCCCATAGTACCGTCTTCAGCAGAATTCAATATTTAGCATTAATATTGATTCAGTTTTCTCTGTTTTGCAATGGAACATGTACTCGCTTTTTAGTCAAATGACCGACTAAAAAAATATTTTATATTCAATATCAGAAATGGAACAATGTTAAAAGGTTGTGCAATTAAAATTTTGTAGACGCGATGAAATTCAATATTGCTAAGACAGTGGTTTTTTTGCACATTTCTAAACAGGCAATTAAGTGTATTTGTGAAACAGTAAGACGATATTCATAAACATTAATAGGGAATTGTGTTTTTTATTAAATCGTTGAAATGAAAAAATTTCAATTCTGGGTAAAATGAAATCTGAATCTTGATTATATAACTGATTAACTTTGTCTCAGTTTTTTCGACGTGACATTTGTAACAACAGACTTAAATGATATCGGTTACCTGATACAGGGTATACAGCAAGATTACAATATTTTAAACGATCTTCACGGAGTACCAACATCTTTAAAAATATTAAATATTAAATTTACACAAAGACGTAAGTTACATTTATAATGGAACTATATTTTCTGAAAAGAAATGTAATCAGAAGTAAGTTGAAACTGGACTCTCTTAGTCCCATAATATTATGAGTTAAAAAGCGTTAAATCTGTGTCATTTTGCACAGTTTAAATGATAAACGGAGTAAGTAAATGGTCTGATATATTGTACGCATGTTAATTGTCGAGACATGCATTAAAATTGGACCAAAATCATATTTTCAGTCATTCATGTCAAAAGAAAGATTCTAGGGTTGGCGGTATTTGATATTTTCTAAATTGAAAAATGTATCATTATCAATATCATGCTTTACTCTATTATGTCATATATGTATATAATATATTGTCCTCATGGGCTTATTAGCCTATTAGAAATGAAATAAATAAATAAATATAAAGAAAAAAAATAATGTCAAAACAGGACAACGATATTGTATATCTATAGGAGCTCGAAACTTCGGAATTTTATTGACATACGATATTTGGATATTTTATCTTTAAAGTGACATTATGTTCAGACAAGGCTGTTCATAGTGTGTGGATAAGTGAAAGTAAAAAAAAATTACATTTTGCATTTAACATCGCATGAAATGATAAATCACTCACGTGGCTCAAGGAAATATATATCTGTAAATTTATATCGGTATTTACCTGTAACGTTTATTTATAAAAAGGTGAGGCAGTCTTTTTATATTTTATTCAGATTTATATTTTATCATAATCCCTTTCAAAAATCAACTGTTGGTCAATCACAATTATAACAGTCAATCTTTTGAAATATTTATATAGTCATCTCGGCTCAACTTGACAATGAAATAAAGACCATAATGTCAATTTAAGTAAGTCACAAAGACATGAAGATTTTTTTTTAAGAATATTTAAGACACATTATTTGTTTGTGATATGCGTTCGCAGTATACAACAAACAGCCGGTTGAAGAATGAAATTTTTATTATTTTTTTTATAAACAATGAGCATTTCTTTAAAAATACACCGGTCATCAAATAAAGACGTTTTAAATTTCCGTTTCATTTCAAGCTATTTCAACAAGCACGTGTTTAAATAATTTAAACCACCTAGTAAATTAACATCTGTTTCTCATATGTCTTTCTAAATATATACTTGTTGTTCATAAATAGAGATGTTGTTTGCCTTAAAAGGTAATTGTAGGGTTTCTGTAGGCTTGACAAAATCATGACAAATGAAATAATATTAATTAAAGCTTTAGGTTTTGTCTGGTTATGAGTTCTATTTAAATATTCGGTTTAATAGTTTTTTATTTTCATTTTAACAGGAACAGCTTGGTGAATCTTTTTTACAATAAGAGATCAACTACATTGTTGTTATATTTTTCCTAGTCCTTCGGAGTCATTGATTTTCAAGAACGTTGGTGTTGAAACTGAATTCGTGAATGATCTTGCACTTTTGCATTACCTTATATGAAAAGACTGAATCAAACTTAGTTTTCAATTTTAGACTCAATGTTCAAGTTCAATTGTCACAGAGAAATTTCTCTTCGTCTGGGTAAGAAACTAGCGATCCCTGGAATATAATTGCGATACTCTTCCCCATTGAGATAGGCAGACGTAAAAACCAAAACCATATAAAAAATGTTATATAGAAAGATATAATAATCATGCGCCTATTTGGATTGCAATTCTACACGCACTTGGTAATGAGAACTTTCATTTAAATGAAAACTAATCTACAAAAGTTAAATAATTACTCGAGTTATATTCTTACATTTACAAATACAGTCATTATAAAAAAAATATTGAATAACATTAAACGTGCATTTTGACACAACTAACTTTTATTTTGTAAGAAAAAAATGGCTTACCTACACTCACTTATAATGCTTCCTGTGGTTATATGTCTACAATACTAGTTATTGTTACATATTAGATTTTCTCGTATCTTAAACAATAAACTAATAAATATCTTACATGTACCAATACAGTCATTATAAGAAAGTATTGTCTTACCTACACTCACTTATAATGCTACATGTGGTTTTTAATTTCAAAAACCAAAATTTAAAATTATGTTACAAAAATTAGATTTTTTATTTTTTAAACAATAAATCATTTTTTCTACCCCATTTATTATATTTCTCCCTTTTCTTTAGTTTTAAAAAGTTAAAAAATTAAAGGGTGAGATCAAATGTTAGGGAAAACAAAAAAGATGTTTTAAAAAATTTAAAGCCCCCTCGTAAAATAAAAAAAGTAAAGTTCTGTAAAAAAAAAGGGAAAAAATGGAAAAAAAACAAAAAAAATCTGCCCACAGTTTCTACATTTAGGGCCCGTCCCGTCATTTTTGTTTTCATTTTTTGTAAATTTTTTATTTTCAGTAAATTGAGTGCTTTTGTTGTTGTTTTTTATAATTTATATATTTTTCAAATTGAAAGAAGAGACTAAGTTAGGGTTTTCAGCGTTGGGTTGAAAATCCCTCATTCCAGAGGAACTCAAAGATAAGTTTGACGAACTTCATTTCTTTTATCCTTTTATCTTTGTTTATTTTTTTCGTATGAATAAGATATATCATCTTAATCTGGCCAAGCAATTTTATTTTTTTTTCATTTTTACCACGATGTTTGCTTTAATTTGCTTTAAGTTAGTTAAAGGCTCTCTCAAAAAGGGTCAATAACAAAAACGCGGGCACACAGACGTAGTTTAAACAACGTCAGCGACGTCTTCGTCTCAACCTAATGGCCACTATGAGGTTCTGTACGGTTTACGAGTTATGGACATTTTTATGATCTAAAGCTTATTTGCTATTAGAAGGGCTCATTTTTAGATAAATTATGAGGAATATCTGAATAATCTCTACTATCATCATTATGGAAAATGTTTTCCTATTGATCTTTGTTAAGAATCTAATAATAGCATTCAGTGAACAAATCACAGAAGCAAAATAATTGTTTTTACTTAAAATGTTTGGAATATACAAAAATGTTACCATATTCAAATTATCCCTAAAGTTTTATCGAAGTTAGAGACTGTTTCTAAAGTTTGCCAAATTGAGTATATTGGTTTATCTTGTCAAATATAAAAAAACTTTTACCGTGTAGTTTTTATTTCATTAAACTTTGAAAATATAAGGGACCATATTTGTTATTAAATTTTGCATCTTTACAGCCAATAACTACCTATAATAATTACATTGTTAAAATTAAACACTTTTTTCCCACGAGAGATCTGAGACATACTAAAAAATGTAAAAAGAAAAAAGGGGAAAATGTTTTATTCTTTTGGGGTTTGAACTCAAATTCAATGTAGTTGTCAGTATTCTAGCCATTCTAAATACTCTTTAAAGCGGAGGTAGTACATTAAGGGCGATCATATATCAAATATATATTTAAAAAGGCATCATTCTTTTATCTTTACTAATAATACTTATCTAATATCCTTCAAAGAGATCATTGCCTCGAGATTTCTCTCGGAACATTGACATGTTTTGTTCTATCAGACATCTTATAAATAAAACAAGTGGGCGATTGTTTTGTCATAAATGTCTTTGTAACCAAAGGCTTCATTTGAAAAAATAAGATACGAAACGTCATTTTTTCAATATGATTTTTTATAGAAACAATACATACGAGTGAGTATGTAAACAGATATGTTTATACACAGAACAAAAGCCAAACCGCATATTTTTAGAAATGTAGACATTTAATGAGATCTAACAAGAGATTACATATGAGGGTAAAACATTTATTCCAAATACCCAAGCAGCGTTTCAATAATTTCCAAACATATTTCATACAGTTAAAGTTGCGTTTAACATGATACACTCGAAAATGTAAATCACACTAATAATTAAACTGATATGTCTGGGGTTTTCGATATCCCTTTTCTTGGAAATTTTGGGTTTAAAATCAAATTTCTCCCCATTTTCCCTGGCCTCAATTTTTATAGTGGGCTATCCATGATTTTGAAATTTTGAGTTTTTTTTTATACCGTTGGAGAGCTATCTCTACCTGCCCTTTTCATAGCGATTGGGGACCAGTTAAAATGTTGTTGTTTTTTTCAATCACATTTTGCGCTATCTCCATGTTTTTCAGCATAAAACTGTAGTATGTCTTGGAGCTGACGCAGTATAATGCTAAATTTCAGTTCGGACAATCGATACATTAATTTAGGCTAAGGCATAACCTTTAACTTCAGATTGAAGTATAGCCTGCTATCTTTCTTTTAGACTGTGATATCTCCAGTATAATGGAGAGTTATGTAGTTACCTCCATAAAATAGTGAGCAACATTTAACAAAATCTCCAAATTAAAATAGTAAGTTAATCAATAATCGATTGATCAAACATTGTATGCTTCAATATACATATTCTACATATCATCCTGCATACCATTTTCTTTTAATTTTGTAAACCGACCAATGACAACTGAAATAATCGATCTTGAATGTTTGAATGCGTTTTTTCTCAAAATGGTAAAAATGGAGTTAGATCATTATAATAATTATAAAGGCGACGATACGCGAATAATTTTCGGTCAATTTATATGAATATCGTCAAATATGTGACTTCTGGCTGTTTAACCAAGCTGATATTGTGAACAATATCTTCGAAAATTAATGAAAATTCTCATGGATATTTGGTGTAAGATTTCCCAGTATTTAATCATTTATTAGTTTTGCTTCAATGTATTTCCATAGTTTTTATAATATGCGGTCGAGATTCATAATATAAATTTTTTCAGTGTATATTAAGCGTTGCGGTTACTAGTAAATTAAAATCACGACAAGCTAAAGTCACATGATTTTCCAACTTTCCTAATAATCTAGTCACGATACAATAATGATTTTTTTCAACCATCTGTTTCTTCTTTGCATGAATATCTGGTGTCACATTCTTGAGATGGTTGATTAAATTCTGTTCAGATGGTCACTTGTATCTGAGACACATGGTGTTACAGTTTTCCTAAACATGTGTTGCTGTCTCTATTTTGATTGGTCAAATGAGGATTGCACGTGCCGATTAGCAATTTTGTAAAGCGCTTATGAGATAAATAGCTTATATATGATAAAAAGATATTTTATCATCTATATTGACTATATGTTGTGATCGTGATAATTATATCATGCTTTGTAAGATCATTATTTCCTTTGGAAAAAAGAAGTTACGTGACCACCATTTTTCTTCACTTTATCAAATTATATTTATAATATAACAGTAGTATATATTATTTGAATATCTATTAAATTTAATCAGTTCAATTAAAACAAGGGATTTTCTTTGGCTTCCGACATTGTTTTGTTTTGTTTTTGTTGTTTTTTTAATAACTAGTAACATACTTTGATAAATATTCAGTAGCGTTTGTAATCTATATTCACACTATGTTAATAATGATTTTAAAAAATATATAGATAATCTTGCATGCAAGACTGATATTTTCTGAAGGTAAGAAAAGATGTAAACTAAAATAGACAGTTCTTAAATGGTAGACTTAAAGAACTGCAAACACGTCAAAATTGAAAGTTTCTTCATAACTTTGATTACAGTCTAATGTCAATGGATAGTAATATGTAATTGGTATGCTTTTTTAACGACCGGTCTCTTGTTGATATTAACTCGTGAGTATATACGATATACTTTAAATTATAATTTAATAAATATTATTAAAATAATTTATATTGAATTTCTTTAAATGCAGGTGTATTTGCATCCCAGCCTTAAAATAAATCGGAGAGTCGGATGTTCAGTAAATTTGTTCCTCTTTGAAAATAGGCAGCAAGCATTACAATATAGATATGGCTTTTCAGAACTGTTTTTAATCTCTAAAAAAGTAAAATCAATATTGAATCTTCCTCCCTTAAAGATCCTGTATGTTTTGTGATTGATATTGATACTGTGTGTATACCATACTTGCAAAAACTTATATATGTATATAATTAAAAAAAACAATTTTCAAACTTCGAAGAATTTGTAAAATGTGTACTGCTAATATGTGTGCACATTATATTCAATCAATAAATTGCATGCATTCAATTCGTATTGGAAAATTTGACTTAGAATTTATAGAAAATAAAATTCTTATTACCTCCCTTTATTTACATGAAATGTTAAATTGGGTAATATCTCTATAAATAATGCTTATTGAAACTTACTATATTGACAAATTTTATTTTGAGCATCATATTTATGAAATAAAACCATGAAAAAAATTGTGTTACAGGATCTTTAACTGTTAGTGTTTTTAGGACTTGAGGTCAAGACAAAGCTCTGTAAAACATATGCTATATATGTCATATATAAAATGACAGAAATAGAAGATACAAGCACGATTCATCTATTGAGAGACACTGGATCATGGTAGCTGTCACTTGCCATTACCCTCCTTCAACAGACTCAACCAACCCAGCCTTAAACATTTTCAGTTTTCCCCCTTTTGCATGAAATAAGGTAGGCAATACTTATTGTTTAAAGTTATTTAAAGACAATTTTCTCTTCATAATACATATCTTTTACAATAAGTCTAAACAAATGGTATTTTATTTAGATGTTTGGTTAAAATATTGTGAAAAGGGAAATAATGACCGTGTCTGGATGATTTTTATTTTGTTTTTTAAATGTTAATTTCAAATTTTTCACTGTTGAAACTCGATGCGTTGTTGTTTATTGCGCAACAATTCGTTGAAAGACATCCTTTCGACCACAGGAAGTTTGAAGGTTATCTGTGTCATGACCATAATTCCCCATACAACACTCGTAGTGGTGTGGCAAAAGAATCTGGAAACAAAGTGATCCCTCGGAAGCATTAATCACAACAAAATTACATAAGAATTGCAGACTCGGTTTGATTGAGTCTGTACATGAGGGAAAATGAATAAGTGCAACATCCCTCACGCCCCCTAGCACCGGCTTGAGCGGTAAGTTTTGAATTCAGAATGAACACAAGCTTTATAAGGAGTTTTTTTTTAAAAAACGTATTATATAAACTCACTTAGCTACAAAATATAAACTCAAAATGTCCATTATATGATGCACACATATTTCTTTTTATGGGAGGCCATGTACTGCTTAATATAAAATGGTACAGAGGTGTCATATAATTAGTCCAATGATCATACCGTATGATCACATATCTTCGGATGTTTATTTATACATAATGAGTTCTGCTTCAATAGCCTGTCCAAGGCTTAACC
Source organism: Ruditapes philippinarum (assembly GCF_026571515.1). Classification (NCBI taxonomy): domain Eukaryota; kingdom Metazoa; phylum Mollusca; class Bivalvia; order Venerida; family Veneridae; genus Ruditapes; species Ruditapes philippinarum. The sequence goes on along the minus strand of NW_026861386.1, from coordinate 34,814 downwards.
TTTACTACTGTCATTCATTCAAACAAATCCCGAGATGTTTTCAGTTTTAATGTTTAGGGTGTTCTTTAATTTGTTAATTCGTTTGACTGCTGACGTCTATGACATCACTGCGACATAGGTTTTCTATTTGTACTTTAATAACAAATACAATATCATAGGTATAATATCAGAATCCAATTAATATTTTTCTTGAACAGTGTAAACAACTTATGAGAAATCTTACCTTGGTATTTTAATTAAATGTTCACGTCATGTACAGGATACAATTATTTTGACATGCTTGACTCTTTGACCTAGATAACAGGGAAAAATTGTTACGTTGTTACATGTCTTTTATTTCTCAAGGTCTTTTAATGATCTGAATAAAGCTTTGTCAGACGGTGACATGTTAACAATAATTTATTTTGTGCTACCCATTGAAAAACTGGGTTTATCCTTGAAATAAAATCCATATTCCTAACAATATATCACTCAAAATTCCTCTATATATTAATTGATACTGCTTTTTTGCTTTAGATCATTTCAGAACGGATGAATGTTTTATATGCAAGGAGAGCAGCAGCTGTTAAGTGGTTTCCAGCACTTCATCTCAATATTGATATATTTGTCTAGCCCTTCTGAATATTCAATACAAGTAATGTTAGAATTGGGCTTCAAACACTTCTTTAGTCAGTGCTGAGGGGGCGTAACAGATCAAATAGTTCCCTTTTTTATGCAGAGATGCAAGTTGTTATTGTTCCCTTTCCTTTCAAAGTGTGCTTAAACGGAAATCCCGCGGGGGATATTCTTTGTTGTTGTACCACAACATAGTTTCGGTCATATGGCACTGAAATAGGAAAGATGATTAAAACTTAAATCAACTTCAGGGGTTTAAACCAACTTTACTTCTAGAGCTAAAAGATGCATACACTAAGGTAATTTGAATCTATTAAGTCGCCCCTTTGGCTGCAACTATAATTGTAAAAGTTACAGTAAAACACACGTACCTATCTGAAAACACCAAAATCTAATTATAGAATAATCAAAGTGCAAAAAAGTCATGAAAAATCTTAATAATGTTATACAGGTTGTGGGATTATAAAGGTTTCCGGATTTTTAATTAACATTTATGACATTTTCCATCCTCAGAATGTCAGTTCTGAGTATGACACAAATTACATAGGTTAGTTCATCAAAGAATCCATAAAGGTCTTCTTTGGCAAATGACAGTAAACAAGTTTTGAAAATTTGTCAAATTAACCTTCCCATTTCATTTCAATGAAACTATTATTCTTATATTTACGAGGTTTGTTTTGACAATTATGGCTTATAAACTAGCCGTCATCACTGTTATCATCAACATCATTGTTATTATTTATATCATTTTTATTATATTCATCATTGTTATTATTGTTATTTTTTGTATCATTGTTATTATTTTTATAATTGTAATCATTGTTATTATTTCGTCATTGCTATTATTTTTATCATTTTATCATTGTTATTATTTTATCATTGTTATTATTGTTATCATTTTTATCATTTTTATAATTTTATTATTATTATTATTATTATTTTATCATTATTATTATTTTCATCATTGTTATCATTGTTATTATTTTAATCATTGTTAATTTTATCATTGTTTTTATTTTTATCATGTTTTTTTATTGTAATTATTTTTATCAGAACAGAACAGAACACATAATTTATTAAGATTTGTACATTGTACATCATCTATAATACAATATTTTTACAAGCATAACGTCAATATAATGGTCATAGCCATCATGACATTTTCAAAATTCTTTATCTTAATTTATCTAGTAACAAGAAAATTAAATGATAAATATGTATACTACGATCTAAAAAAGTAAAGACAGACGAAAATGAGAATGAGCTATTATGATGTTTAACGCTCAACATTTAACAGTGTGTTTCTCAAAGCAAGTGCTTTTTTAACAAATTTTGATAACTGAATTAATTCATATTTATTATTTGAGTTCAGGAACTGTAAAAATTTATAAACTGACGGGTTTCTGCTATATTTTATTTTCAAATATTTTTTTCTTAACTCTGAATAACAACGACATATGCAAACAAAATGAAAATTATCTTCAATGTCTGAGGCATTACAGCATAAACAATATCTTTCTTCTTTAACAATTCTATTTCTAGAATATCTACCAGTTTGTATTCTCAAAGACAAAGTACTCATTCTTAATCTACAGAAATAAAATCTAAAACATCTTGGCAAAATATCCAAATAAAGTTCATACTCAAAACTACATTTAACATTTTTGTACATATACAATACAGAACTATTATCTAAAGTAGCATACCATTCCTGTTTAAAAGAATCAATAACACGACTTCTAAATTCAAATAAAAATATTTTTTGTCAATAATATTAACATTATCAAATACATATGAAAATCCATAATCATTCAAAAGCTTCTTTACATTTGAAACCCAATTTTTATGACCATTGTTGCTATCATCTAGAGCTTGATTATTTACTGTCTTAAGGATTATGTTATCAGTTTCTACAATTTTTAACCAGTATTTAATCATCCTTACAAACCTATGAATATATTAAGGATATTGTAAGGGACTGTGAAATGTTTATCAAATAATTTACTTTCAGAACCTTGTAATGGATATATCAGTTTAAAACAAAACTATGTTTTATATCAATATGAACATCAAACTAGCATAATTTATTGACAAATGAGGTAATACTTTTCAGTCAATGCTTAAAACTTACCTGCCAGGATTCCTGAACTTGCCTCAGCCATTCATATTTGCTGATTTTATTTGTTTAGATAATTTTCTGGTAAATGAAGGAATTAAGACCATGATATTGGACATTCTGAGGCTCTAGGAGTATATAAGACACTTTAAGGAGGTTTATACTTCAAGAAATGATTTATTCAATTACTTTGTTTATCCTGGCATCAAAATGGCCGACAAGAGTTATCTACCTTGATTTAAAACTTTAAATGCTTATATTTTCATAAACATATACAAATACTTACCATTTTACATGTAAGAACAATGAATGTAATCTTTATTTACCTAAGACTTAAGTTAATTTCCAAATATTTAGCTGGCTTTGCTGTATTTCATAATAATGTTGATGACCGGTATGACCTCTAAGTTTGTCAGGAGGGAAAATTCCTGGCACTTGGAATCTTTTTATATCAATAGTTCCTTTTTCTAAGCTATAACCATCATCGTTTTTGGTCCAGACTTTAAGTGCATTAAGTTAAGCATGTAATTCAAGTGTTCATTGCATATTTTGTTATATGTTAACTTTGTTAATTTACATTTTCTAAATTATTCCTGTCAATATGGCTGCCATTTTAAGAAATTCCTGTCTTTCCTGCCAGACTGCCAGGGTAAATGGAATGTTATGATTGGTCAATTGTGACAGTCCTGGCTAGCTATTTAAGAGTCTATATAAGTAGCCATGACAGGCTGTGTTCAGTTTGCATTTTGGCTTTAAATCCTGACAGTCGCGAAAACTAGTGACAAGAGCATTTTGTAATATTTTCATGGAAACTTCTATTGTTGAATCTAGCAAATTTAGTGCTATTCAGAGTTGTATAAAGAAATTGTGGAATTAACTTTTTATCAAATAAAGTTGTTATTTGAACAGTTTTTGACTTAGCTTACAAATCTTCCCAGTTCGCCATATACACTAGCATTACAAGTGTTAGGTTGAACTCTTAATAACCTTTTACAAAATTTTAAATGTATTCTTTCTAGCTCTTTAGACTTAGTATACCCCCAATTTATCATTGTTATTATTTTTATCATTGTTATAATTTTTTTATCATTGTTATAATTTTTATCATTGTTACTATTTTTATTATTTTATTTTTATCTTTTTTACTATTTTTATCGTTGTTGTTATTTTTATCATTATTATAATTATTTTTATCATTGTTATTATTTTTATCATTGTTATTATTTTTATCATTGTTATCATATTCATTATCACCATTATTTATTATAACTGTTATTTTCACTATTATTAGATTATAATAATTATAGTATTGTCATTAATATAAATTAATTTTATTTATGATTTATTGTATAATTAATATTATTTTATAGTTTTAATATTGTTAATAGTATGAATTCTATCTGTAATTAATAAGATTTTCTAAATGACAAATTTAAGAAATGCATCATCAAACAATCAATATTGTATGCTAAATTATAATTTATAATAATAATCAGATGATAATAATAAAGCATCGATGTATCATGTTTCCAACGCATAAAGTTTTCTATGTTTCAGAACTAACTAGTTCAACATTTATTATCCTATTATAAGGGAACCTGTCTGTCATCACGAAGATTGCCACGTGCTTTTGGTCATTTATGGACTGGTTTAGATATCATGTGTCCAATACTGATTATATTGGCTTCATTTAGAAAGTAATAAGCGTATTTTCCGTACAGCGCTCGTGCATGCAGATGATGTGATTACAAACGTTTCGATCAAACATATCTGCATCAAATACTTTATTCATTATATTTATTATAGTACAAAGTAAAATAATAATGTTTGATTGGCATGATAATTAAAGTTCTTTTTGAATCGTGCAATATCATTTACAGAAGAAACGTGCGGATGTTCATGTATGACGTTACTTGCGAGAATATAGCACCCAGTTTTTTTTCAACAAACCTTTTACCAGATGACGGAGGTAAACCGACTCGGACTTTTTTTAAGCTCCGTTTTTCGAATAAACAAAGTAAAAGTTTTTATCAATACCCTCCCTTCGGCGTTGGCGTTTAATTACCATTATCTCATAAATTATTTAAGCTATTACCTCTAAAATTGGTATACATGTTTTCTTTTCCATAAAAGGACGCCATTTTCAACGGACAGATAATCCTAAAATTTTTGCATAAGTTATGCCCCTTTTACTCATTTAACTATACAGCAAATGTCTTGTTATGTATAGTCCACGCATTATTGATCTAGCAAAGAATTAACAGTGAACTAAATGCTGATTATTAGCATTACGGTACTTGAATTCAATGAAATATTGGGACGTTTAGTCTACACATACAAACTCAACTTACTCCTATTTTTTGTATTTTTAATCTTCACGATACAGGTAGCCTGGTGCATTGGAATGAGGAAAGTGCATCATTATTATTCTGAAATAAATCATACAATACGATTGTAACCAGTTCGTGTTATTCGTTATTTCTTTTTCGTTTATTTTAATCCTTTCTCATTTAATTGTTTACATTTACAGAATTGTTTATTATCTCCCTTGAGATTGAAATGGTTATCTAAACATTAAATTTCCCGTTGTTTTTAGTCCAATTATTGACAAATTGGTCACTCTTGTACAAGTTTTCTTATTGTCGATTCAAATATGATCGAGAATGGGAAATCCCAAATACAAAAGTGCATAGGGGTGGCAGGAACAAGTCAAATACGAAAATAAACTAGAAGGAAAACAATTTCCAGAAATACTATCTGGTAGTGGTTTGTGTACTTGTTTTGCATGCGGAAGGTCTTAAGTTCAAATCCCATATGGTTAATACATTTTTTCTACGGCTAATACTTTTATAAAGTCTTTTTAGTGTTTTTTTCTTCAATTTTTATCCTTCATTCATGATTTATTTATTTATTTATTTATTTACTTGTTTATTTTTATATATGTTTCCACAATTTTATTTACGACAGTGTTATAACACATATATATGATAAGATACAATTCAATTCAATTTTTTCATCAATTCAAGTTATGCGCCCTCTGTCGCACTCTCAGTCACGCTAGCGCTGTCAGTCGTACCGAAATACTCCCGCTCGCTGGCAGTATCCGTACCTTCATATTCTGTCCATCTCCTTATTGATACGTACTACCTGCTCTCTACGGTCTCCACATGTTTGACACATGATTTCCATTTCATCAGACCATGAATAGTAAGATGGAACCTTCAAATCTCTTTCAATAACCGCTTTTGCGTGTTCGCAATAAATAGATGATTTTCTTTGCACGTCATTATGACAAAATCTCGACACAATTGTAAAACACCGTTATTCATATGCATGACAAAAACACGAAATACCCGTTCATTGAAAACAATATATCATAAAAAAATGGAACTACTGGGATTTGAACCCGCACAAGTACGATATTGAGAGACCAACGGGCTAACACTATACACTACAGCGTCTAAATACAAAGACTTTGCTCAATAAGTATTACTATACTATTCTTGCACACTTGACTTACCTTTTTTGAAGTGCATCGATCCATACAATATTTACAACGGTTCCGAAGTAAATAAACTTCAAAAGTACTGAGCAGTTGATATATTTACTTTATTTATTCATTTAAACATTTTTGGTTGTTTAATTTGTTTATATTTGTTTTGTACTATTGATACATCTTGTTTTGTCTCAAACAGAAAATGCATTATTTTAGTTAATTCATTATTTGAGAAAGCATGTACATTTGGTATGTAAACTATAATCAAGATGGCTTCTAAAATTTCTAATAAGAACCAGAGGGTAGATTTAAATGGTTGTTTTAATATTTAATAGAACCTGATCTACAATTGTTATGTAAATATATAATTATACTTTGTTTGTGTAAATTTGTTTAAGGTTGTCAGTTTATTTATTCTTTTTCAATTTAGGACTATGGAAATTTCAATGTTACCTTGACAGCAGTGTGAATTCAAGTGTAATTGGTATGTGTCTTAACTATTTATACATGTATTATCTCTTAATCTCTGTTTTTAAGTAATATGTTATATTTGTTTAATTACAGGGTTTGTAAAAAATATAAAAACATAACTGAAATTAGGCTAGTTGCATTAAACCCCGCTACCGAGTAAATGCTGGTTGGGGCCAGCTGAATATGCCTTCGATATGGGTCACAAGACTTCATTTTAAATCTAATATTTATAAACTACTATAGTCGGAAATTTATGTATAGTACCTTACCACCTTTCTGTAGCAACACAATTCCTGTAGAAACATTAATTTGTCGGTTTTGTAGCGTTCCGAAATAAATAAATGTGGCTATTCCACTATGTAAATAATGACTTTATTGCATATGGTTTTGAACTATAAAATATATTTATGACTTATACTTATATGCAAGGCATTGCAATTTTATCAAAATGTTCCTCTGCTAAGTAATAGTAAATTGTTACTGTCTACCAAATAAGTACGATGAAAAAACAATATTATTTTGTTATTCATTCTTCATTGTATTTAGGATTGCGTTTCTTTCATTTAACAATGATTTTGCACCTTGCAAGGATAATAAGAAAACTCTTAAGGTGAAGTAACCAATCAAACTTAGTGAGAAAATCGTTTATTTCTAAAGCACATTTTTATGTTGGATTGATGTAAGGAAAAAGGTGGTAAAAATGGAATCAGACAAAATCTTTGTGATAGATATAGGTTCCGATAAATTCTTAGAAATATCGTCAATGGTTTGTCTCCACATAAATCTAAAAATGAGAGAAAAAATATATATATTAGCACTTCCAACTATCTTAAATGTGGTCTCTTTTTCACTTGCTTCTAACATCTCCACGTCGCATTAATTATTTCGTAATTACACCTAGTCCAAGGTCTGCAAAGTACCTAAAGCAAGAATTCAACTGAAATAAACAACCTACATATCGATCCAATATAATATGACTATCACATACTAATAATATTGTGTCATCAGCCTAAAGATATTTACCAAGACATTGAAATTTTATCAAATGTCCCTCTGCTCATTAATAGTAAATTGTTACTGTCTACCAAATCTACCAAACATTATGAAAGCCTTATAGTATCAAACAAAATCCTACGAAGGACATAATAAAGGTCGCTAATCACAGCAAAGTTGTAAATGGTACATGCTTGGTGTACTGAATCTGTTCATAAATAGCATAGTGAATGCTATAAACCGCCATTGTAACCTCAAATGATTGGTCTAATACAATGCCCCTCCGGATGCGTTGCTTTGTGGTATTATGGGGGCTGCGGTCTGTGAAAGACTCTCTCCGTTGTTGATATTTAATATCATATTCAAAGCAGTATATGACCTCTAAAATAAGGAAAATGCGAATTCATGCGTCGGTGAAATATTTGTGAACTATTTATGGTAAAAAAGGTGTTTAATCTAAACCTAAAAGGAAAATTGCGCCCTATACGATAACATAATTATCGAAATTAATTTACAAGAGAAGATCAGAATATTATTAATTATACTTTCACACTTGCTTTAATACAAATTTAACACGGGATTTAATTTTTTCGTACTTTTTTAAACTACCAATAGGATGACAATATTGCCCTCGCCGCCTTTAAATCTCCCCCTCCCCCACACACATCCTACAAAATCAAGACATAAAGAGTGAGAGGACACGAAGGTCGTATCATTTATTTGTTTTCAACAGAATTTAAAGATCCTGTAACTCATTTTTTTATGGTTTTAATTAAACCAATAATCTGATGCTCAAATGAAGATTTATCAAAATTGTCAGTTCCTAAAAGCTTTATTTATAAAAATGTTACCAAATTTACATTTCATGTAAATAAAAAGAGGTTATTAGAAATGTGTTTCCGATAAAGTCTGAGACAAATTTTTCAATAAGAGATGAATGCATATATTTAAATGATTACTTATAATGCGTGTAAACATTGGCAGTACATGTTTAACATATTCTTAGATGTTTTTAAATTTGTTTTAGAAGAATAATAATATACATGTATAAAATGTTACGTATGTGTTGTTACATCCTTAATTACAATATACAGGATCTTTAATAACTAAAGAGACTTAAGCGAACAGGTTTTAAAGTACTGCTAGACCTGTTCGCTATCGAAAGTCAACCAGAACCGTGACATATTTATGTCATGCTGTAATTCAAAAAATTTGCGTGATCTGTACAAAATCTATTTTAACACAGGTGGTTAGATATATTTGGGACACTTCAGTCTATATTTTTGAACACAGATCGTTAGATTGATGAAATAATGCCTCAAAGTTTATCAGTGGGTTCACATTTCATAAAAGTCGCCGCCATTGCTGCCCTAATTATCGCGTGACCAGCGAGAATTTAGGTTCGGATACATTTGCATGGCATTTGGTGACACGTGACCAAAATGTTATTTTTAATTGAAAGCATGGCTTTTGCAATTAAGAATAACGGTGCATTTATTCAATAATAGACATTGTACCAAAAACATGTTGGAATTATATTGTTTTGAGTGATGATTCATGAATTTGTTTGTTTTTATTTAAATCGTACTCTAACTAAAAACAGTGTATGGTCCGTTACTAAAAATAGATGCTAGAACTCCCAAAACTTGAAGTCCCGGGAGATTTCATTTAAAAGCAAACTCCATATTGGTAAACATTCTCTACATTTTCCCCTGACAAATAGTTGAGTACACAATGTCATTGAAGTTTCATTTAAAAACAAAACATGAATTGATTCAAAATTGATTTGTTTATTAGATGGTATTTTTATTTGACCAAAATTTGATTGATAAGGGTGAATTTAAAAGGTTTTATGTAGGGCACACGAACTGCAAAAATTCTGGTAGACTTTGCAAATAGGGTTGATCCATAACTTTACTGTCGCAACGTCAAAATAAAAGCGACATATAAAGTTATGGAATCCAGAACTAGATCTTTAACAAAATTCATATTTGATATCTAAATGCATCGTGTCAAGATCATTTTTAATTAAACCGAGCTTACGACATTCTCGATGTTGTCTGGTTTGTTATGGTGTTTTCATTTTACATTTTTGTATAAACATGAATAAACTAGATTTAAAATTGCATTTAATGTATCATATTCTTGCTTATGATAGAAATATCTCGCAGATCCATTGTATTCTAGAGTTCAACAATATTTTAACAGGTTCGTGCAATATATTGTTTAGTCATTTCATTTCATATGTTGTTTATGCGTTAAATTAGTGCATGTGTTGATAAATAAATAGCTAAGTGATAGAGTGATAACTCATTAGCTAGAATCGTGATTTTCTCGCAGCGACTTTCAGGGGACGAATTTTTATCTTTTTTTATTTTCTGCTTTTCACTTATGAATTATGATTATGATAATGGTAACTAAACAACTTATATTGTTTTAAAAGAAATGAATAGCTTAAGCTGTAATCGTCTCCACTAATTAGTATCAGCAGATTTTTTTTTCCATTGGTGTATAATTTATTACAGTTGACAAAAGTGTTATCTTCTGTAATTAGAATAAAGACGTGTTAGCTGGCACGTTTTGTCTGGGCTATAATATACGTACGGATAAACTATTGAGCGTCGTTCATTATTGTTAAAATGACTCCATTACAATACTAAGTTCAATTGATCATTTTCTTAAAAGTGTATTTACTGCAAGCAACAGTCCACACCCCTTGCTACGGCTCCACAAATTGAATATGATACAAGTCATAATTAATAAATATCAACTGAACCTCAAATGTGTTTGGCCTTTGACTAAAGACAATAACACCTATTTTCTGGTGGGTTGTTGCACATTTTACATGTAATGCCTGTGTATTGAACTGTTATAGTAGATCTTTTAATTGCAGACTGTATATCTGATTAACTCTCTTTTTTCTTGACTTTCTTTTTTTTTTCAAAACCTATTACTTTTTCTTGTTGTTTTTCTTGACTGGAGACCAAACGGGAAAGGAGCGAAAATATTATTGTTGAAATAATTAAAATCATCACAAAACATTTTGACCACAAAATGGTGTGAATGGAATTCATACATAATAATAAGTATTGTATATAAATAACAATCAATGAAATCATTTTTTTTTTGTAATACTGATAATGATAGGGTAAGAAATAAATAAAAACTCACTTTCTTAATATTGTAAATATAATCAATGACCTTTGCAAAACTGTATAAATTTGAACGATCAGACAACATGAATGAACACAATTTAATGTAAATGCTGCAAACAAAGGTTAAAAACGACAGAAGCGATTTTGTATTATCATTCAAATTCAGAAACACTTTTAGAAGTAAAGATGCCGTGAATATTTAATTAAGCATGGTTAATATTTAAGAAGCATGACCTTTCAAAACAAACGTAAGAGATGACACATAATTTATCTTTTCTTAAAATAATAAAAATTGTGTCATATATTAAAACAGGATAGATTTTCTGAAAGAATTTAACATCATTTTTATTTTTCACTGTCTAATTGTTATTTTAAAGTAATTATCATAGTCAATAATTTATTGTCCCTGTTTTCTTAATATACATTTAAAGAATAAGAAACATGATAGCAAATATTTTAAAGTAGTTATCGTCACTCTTATCTGTAAAACACTAATTAGTCCTTACCACATTTCATGATGTATAAATTACTCTCTTTTATTGCAGAGGAGGGAATGTTATATTCGATATAGTCATAATAAAGATATGCCAATATCTGGGAAAAAATGAACCCTCGAAAGCATGAAAAACAGCAAAACTGCATTAAAATTGCAGATTCGACTTGATTGAGTCTGCATATGAAAGATAATGAAAAAGTGTAACATCCCTCAGGCCCCCTAGCATCGGCTTGAATGGTACTCAATTCTCAGTAGTCAACAGTCGACATTTTAATGGCCAGCCTCTGCGACACCAATTTTACCCTATGTTTAAACTGAAAGTAATAAATCTTTTCCAACAGTATAGAGCTATGCCAGCCTTCACATTTATGCAGTCTGAACAAGACCTGAACTGGTGGCTGACTATTACTTGTCATCTTAATGTGCCTAAAATTGAAGAAAAAAATGGGAGGAAAGCAGTAGACCCTTATAAGAAATTGATCAGGTTAAAGGTTAATTCTAGAACCGTCAGAATTGTATCAATGTACAATGGTTTAGTGTTTCAATGTTTGATACAAAGCATAAATATAGTTTAGTTTAATATCATTTTATTGCAACTATATAATACATGTAAGATATGAATAACACAAAAGCAAATGTACATATAACTAGAGTGCAAATGGGTTGGGCTACAAGTTATTACAACAAAAACCTAAATATATAATCTGAATAATAAATATATTTTCATGAGATGGAAAACAATATGCAGAGGAAAGGATTAATTGAAAATATTTCTTCCTCTATCAAGAATCTTTAGACCCGCAATAGCAGGTGTCATTCGGAATCATTTATCATTTCATTACGTTTTGTGTGTTAATCAATGAATACTGCTGAAGCCAGTGCCTTTGCCTTGTTAATTTTATAGGCGGTAAGAGACAATGTACTGTATTGTCTCACATAAACAAAATAAATCAAAGTGAGAGACAATTCTATTTTTGATTCATTAGTCTGGTACTATCTCCACTTTTCAAGAAATATTTATAACTGTATTTCTAAAATAAAGATAATAAAATTCACTAGTCAAGTTCTTCTTTTTGACACTGTATTTTTGTTATGTATTATGTTGGTGAAATGCTCTGCGGTACTGTAATTAAAATGTTTATGATTAAATGTCATTGAAATTCCAAATGTTTTGCTTGTAGTTCTTGGGTTGTTTTTTTTTTGCTGAGTTTACAAGATTGAATAAGAATGCCTGTAGCCATTCCTTCTTTGCAACAAGGAAATAATGTTTAACTGAAAACAAGAAGCCATTGGTCTGTTCAGATATTGTCTGTTTAAAGTAACTTATATATCGGATGAACATTAAGATAACACGCCCACATATGATACAAATTGAAATTATGTAGGCGTCTTAAGGCTGCGGGTGAAATTACCACATCATACTTAATAGAATGAGGAAAACTTTTGAAATATTGAAAATTTGGAAGATGTGAATTACCTGTAGGTTCACCGGGACAGTACATTAACAGACTCAATGAAACTGAGCCTGCAACAGTATAAATTTGTCCGTGTTGGGTTCTGTTTTTCTCTATTTTAAATTAATTTTCATCTTAAATTACCTTGTAAGTTTCTAAAATTACATATTTTGTATGTGTTTTTAGGGATTCCGTTTATATGTCATTTTGTTATCATATTTTAGTCGATAATCAAAAGACTTGTAACAAAGACTATATCTGCTAAGTTACACAAATGCATATTCAATTTGTATGTAAACAAAATTAAGTGCTCCGAACCAAAGTAAAATACTGCTATGTCAAGAGAGGTTTATAAATGTATAGCAATGATGCGATGAATGCGTCATTCGCTCTTTGGTAATATACAAACAGATTTCTTTCATACAGGTATTTTAGAAGTATTCTCTTTTTTAAAATTAAATCGATGATTATGTATCATACGACAGTAGATATATGGCTTACTACACTTCATAAATATCTGTCAGAGAAATCATCTATTGATATTATTATTCTTTATAAGATTTATTTTATTTCCGAATAGTCAACGAACATAACCCGATAGAGACGGGAAGGGCTCAATGCCATATAACAATAAAGGAAATCAACCATAAATGTTACAATTAAGAATGAAAGGACATTAAAGAGAAAATAAAATTATGGGTAAGGGAATGAATAATATACTGACCGAAACGGAAAAACAACATAAACGGTTATAACTTTAAAAAATACAATAGGGAACATGGAGGGGCACCGGCTTGGAACGGTCAATAGTAAAGCAGTTTAACCCGTAAATGGTGCACTAAACCTCACTAAATCATTGTTGAAACATTGTCTATTATGCCTTTAGAAATGCTTTTAGTTTTATTTATAATAACAATCTTTTTGTTTTACTTTAATTTTTTTTATCAAGAAAGATCCTTATTACCACTACTGTTTTTCTTGTTTTTGTCCTGAATCAAAGAAAATGTAAATAAGTAGTCTAAAATTCAAGATATGGTGTTCTTAGTTTCATACTTCAATTAAACTAATTGACAAATTACCTAATGAAATATCAGTATTTGTCATATACTTAAGTTCAAAATAGAAGTATGACATTTCTTAAAAGGCAAGGTCGGAATCGATTCCCTTGCTTGCTTGACTGACCTTCATTTCAATATTGTTCTCAGTACCTGAAAAAACCACTAATGCCTTGGGCAACATTAAAGGAAAACTCATTAAAGTATTTCCTCCAACACAGACGAACAAATTTGACATCAGAGTAAACCAGACACATCTTTACATAAGAAAATCACAAAACAGCGTCCAATCTTTGATATTCAAATGTAATTACCGTCAATTATGATGGCTGACACAGACGTCAAAATTGCTTTCTGGCCAAACCCCTGAAAACCACAAATAACCTTCTGTTTCAATAAATATCACTAGTCTTCTTTTGAGCATGAAAGACCTCTGTTACATAAAAGTGAAATAGATTTGATTAAGTGAACAAGTCCAGATAGTTCATATTCTAGAACAATAAGTTAATTGATATAGTTCATAAAGTAGTTTCAAATTAATAGACTGCTTATCTGTTTAAGGTATAAAATTATATTAAATTTCACCTGAAAACACCAGCTGTTACATTTATAATTGTGTCTACATCTATCATAAAACTTTACGTAAGTGCTCATTAAGTCAAATATCTTTTGTTAATATACTGAAACAAACAAAGATGTACAACGCATAGTTCTTTGATGCACATAGTGTGAATGTGAAATAATCTTATCTAAATTGTCCGGCTGTAAAAACTGATTTTTAATCTCTTAATTTCCAAGGAAAACACGTAATGAGAGCACGTTAATGTTGATATTCCGGTCAATCTTAAGACATAGTAAATACAATAATAAATAAAGGTTGTAATGAATATCCGGTTAATTGTAATCGGTTAATTGTAATTGTAAAGGAAATAATAATGTTCAACGTCTTAAAGGCACATCATGCCTCAGAAATGCTTTTAGTTTTATTTTTCCAAAAGCTATTTAATGTTGTTGTACCTTCATATAATCAAAATGTTACTCATTGGCCAAATAACTTACCATCTTTTTCACCGGATGCTTTTTGGCAATAAGTAGTTATATTGAGTAAGTATTTTGTATGGAAGTCAAAATACCACTTTGTTTACATTTTTATACTTTTATGACAAATTATTTCACATTTATCGCTACTTTCTTCAGGTTACAAGCGTCTAACATTCCCTCAAATTATCATTTAAGCATTATAAAATCCCTGTTTGCCCTTTCTAAAATATGAAAGGTTATTTGTTTCTGAGGCGTAATTGTACCTTTAATTTCAATGATAGTTGGCAGTGTTTTCTTGTTTAAAGTAATTTATTATTTTAATGCTTTAACAGTTGGCGAATGAAAACGCACTTCTCGACGTGTCTCCATTTCACAGCTATTGATCATGGGTTCATTAAGAAAAAAATCACAATGGAAACAAATAATAATTAACACAAAGCTTACTTTTCTCCGAGTGGTTACATCCTTCTTTTTCAAGGAGATGGCAAATTGTTTTTAAAGCACATACTGTATAAAGAGATATTGTTTTCCATATGAGTGAGTCAATTATTAAAATGTACGTACAGCTGCTGACAATTGGTAAGCTTATTCTCTACGATACCAAGTAGTTTTGCACATTTAAATAAATGACGAAGTCATGGCTTGTGAACACTTCTCTTTTCCTCTCAGTGCGTGCAGGTCACAGAGAAGGCACAGGACAACGAAAAAAAGATCTGCAGCTTGTTTGGTAGACAACCATAAACTATCTAGTACTTCGGTACACATCTACTTCGTCCACGACTAGAGACCAGCTGCTGACGTCTTGATTAAAGCCGAGGTAAGTTACCCTATAAAGTACGCACGGACGACGAGGAAAGTGTGCTAGAGTGCGAGGGCCCCTTCCAGAACAGAGAGTGTAAGCCCTTTGCTTGACACCAACAGTCGTTTTAAGGGCTACTTCCTTTTCATAATCTCAGGTTACTGTACATTCAGGTTCTCATTGGCCGCTGTACAGTGACCTACTTTTAGCTCAAATTTCATATCTTTCGCTAATACATCCTGAAAACCGCATAGAGGCATGTCCGGGGTTTGTACTCAAAAAGGGTATTCAGGATTAAGTGCCTTAACGGGCGGATGGACTTTTATTAAGCACAGAATACAAACATACGTAATTTGTGAACGTCAAGTGAATAATATGTATTTGTTGCTATTATCGCTTTTATTGTGGAATAAAAAATATGAATTTATCAGTGTTTTATTTAAAGCTGCATATTTTCATAAGCCGAATTTTCAACATTTATTGATAGAATAAGCAGAAACTTCTGCTTAGATTGATATCAAAATTTGAATAACTCAATAGAGATTTGATTTTTTATTATCTAACAATTACAGATTAGAAGGCTTATATTGAAAGAAATGTTGACAAACTGCAGAGGTAGAATATACAAATATGTTTGCTACATAAAATGTGATCACGTTTTATAACCACCTGCAGCGTCTAGTCTTAATCTTACATATTATGTTCAAACATATTTTTGATTACATGATCCAGACACTAAACCTCTTACTTCTTATTTGAAAGTATAAAAAGTTTATATTATTTTGTATCACGTTTTGTGCGAACATGTCTTTATTGACTTTAACATATATGACAATAAGTAATAGTTATAGTACATGAAACGAGTTAGTTACGAGGATATAACACTGGCTGGGGCGACATCAAAGGATGCTTCTGTTAAAAAATGGCTAGGCCATTAGGCCGAGACAATTTTGTTACAGAAACCTCCCGAGATGTCGCCCAGCCAGTGTTATATCCTCGTAACTAACGAGTTTCATATACTATAACTGTTTTATCGCAATGGCATAATGTTTTCATTTTTTGTAATAGAAATAAATAAATAAATAAATAAATCGTTAGCTACATTACAGTTATTTATGATAAGGCAAATATTCAATTAAGTTGATTTCGCTGTCGCAAAAAAAAGATATACAAAAGACATCCAATGTTAGAGGCGGATTCTAAACTGTTACCAATATTTATTCAAGATATCAGTGAAAATATTTTATTCAACGGATGTACCTTTTGATTTAATGAGAGTAAATTTCTTTTCATTCATTGTCTTTGTTTATATTTTTATTATATTCATTTATTTATTTTTATTGATTCCATATTTTTTGCTACTGGGAATGTTCGTTACCACTGTCCCATTGGAGACTCTGTGAAAAAACTACATTGATATACACAAGGTGCGAAAAACTCAACCGCTACAGCAGTCGAGTACATGAATCAATGTAAAAACTGTACTGCTATATATCAATATAGTTTGAAGTGTACTGAGTATAATGGGTTAGTAAGAACATAGGAAAAGTTGCAAACAATGCGATAACTGTTCTTGAAAGCCGACTTCTTCGTTTTCATGATATCAAGATGCAGCACATTACAATTGTTTGGTTTTGTGTCTGAAATGTAAATATAAAACCTGTTAACTTGTTAATTTGTAATTACTTACTTAATCGATTAATGCTTCCTAGGGTTAACCTTTTACCAGATTTTTATACTTCACAACAACAGGTGTCAAGTGTTAAAATTGCCTGTACTTCACTTCAGTGTTGTCATATTTTTCTGGACTTTAGGATCGTTGATTCCAGCTCTTTAAAGTGTTTAAAATTGAGTAGCGTCAGTGCTAGCGGGCGTGAGGAATGTTTGACTTTTTTATTATCCCTCACGTACCAACTCAATGAAGCCGAGTCTGCAATTTTTATGGTATTTTACTGTGATTAATGCTTCTGAGGGATCATTTTTCCAGATATTTTTAAGTAGAGAAATGTTATGCGCGCAGTAAAATTTTGAAATGCATGTTGTCGAAATCAGGCTTTTTATTCTATAATTAAAGAATAGAAACAATTTTCCTACAGCAGTAAAACCGACATTTAATGAATGTATTTGATTGTAAACCAAAATATTAATTCACTTAAAATCTTCCCAGTTCGTGTTTTGAAATGGTAAGAAAAACGAAACAACATAAAGAGACGCTGCACACATATATTACATATATATAGAATAAAATAAAAAGTTATAATAATGAGTGATTTAGATATTTATTATTTATTTTAAATTTATTATATTTATTAGATAAAGTTAATAATCATTCGTACAATAAATGTTGGTCTAAATATGTGAAGCTTTTAACTTTACTGATTTATTACAAATTAAGTCTTATGAAAAGAATCCAGTTGGTCCTTCAATACTTTGTCCTACATTCAAAAACACGCTGAATATGCGCTCTCTTCACTTGCCATCTTAAACATTTAGAAAAAATAATAGATGACAGCTTTATGGATAAAAATGTCATTTTCATCCATATATATGTCCAAGAAATAAATATGACCCTAACTTCAACTATGATTTACCGAATACAGTTCTAATCTCAGAGAGGCAGTGATGTTAATAAATCAAATCCTCCGAGACTCTGTATATACGTATACAATAATGTAAATAAATTAGTTTACCACTAAACCTTTCATAGCACTACTCAAAAGATCAATGGAAGGTCAAAAAAAAAAGAATATTTTGTTAATTCCTAATCTCATATGGCCATACTATGTTGTATGAAAATGAAAAAGTTCTGTCAACATTAAATACGTGTATGACAAACATCATTATTATCAATTCTCAATGGGGAGATACAAAATTCTTCTGATCGTGGTAAACAATCTTCATGTATATGGCAGGGTGCATAACAACTCCTTACAAAGTATTTATACTGACAATGTATAACAGAAGAATAGATAAGAAAACGGACTTTCATTTTGTTATTTACTTATTTTTACAAATATGTAAAGACATAAATATTTTACAGCTCAATTGTATTGTTTGTTGTTTTTTTTTTTTTTTTTTTTTTTTTTTTTTTTTCATTATTATTCAAAAAAACTTGTTACTTTTAATATTGCTCTGAATTTAAAGGTTTAGTAGATTCTGCCAAAGAACTTCAAAATTTAATTTTAAAGAAAGTTGGGATTTTGTTGCTGTAGTTGTTATCATTTTTTTCATTATAATTTCTAAAATGACATATTTATAAACATTAGAACTATTCAAATCTGATTTATATTTGATAGCAAAGTATTACCCTTTTTAATCATAACACAGTTGATTTTATATTTCATTGCCAAGACATTCTTTTAAAATAATAATAATTTTTTCAATTAAGGTTAATGTATGTCTTTTAAAAAATAAAAGTTAAAATAATCACTTAAATCGATATTTGATTCATTATAATTATGCTTATCTAGATTCTGCCGTTTAAACTTTTACGTGCAAATTCACAGAGCACGAAATTAACAAGAATTACGACAAATAGTGACAAATTTTAAGAACATTTCTGTCTAAGAGTCTTGGACATGAAGACCCTGATCATGTGGGAAAAACAAAGATTTAATAAATCGTTAACGTTAACATTTATACTGTCACATCTTAAGATAATTGTGATTTGTCACTTTTGACTCATTAACTAAGTATTGGTCTTTGGATAGCGATTGACTGAATATGAAAATATGATGAACTTTGTTCTTTGTCACACAACTTTCATTTATAATTGGATTGTAAAACCGCTGAGAAGTTTCCACTATATGATCTGTCAACATAACAAACAAAAAGTGCCAGCAGCAACAGTTACTGTGACTGACAATACCATACAAAGCAGTGAAAATGGATTTAATAATAGTCATATTTCAAAAACAGACATGTGTTCATACATGTAATAGACATGACAAAAACTTGTTATATGTTTGATATTTATGTTAGTGATTCATAATCACAAAAATGACAAAATCAAAATGTAAACTATCAATGACTTACATTCTAGACATAACTTAAAATAGGTCTTAGGACTTGGCCATTTTCTCCTTAATTGCCTGTCACAAAAACATGTTTCACCAAATCTTTGGGCTTGTACAATATGAGTTCATTTATCAATTATTTATGAAAGCACATCTATCCATCCACAATATTTTTTTACGTACAAACTCACGATTGTGCTTGCCTATTTCCACTGACTCCGTTGTTTATACAGCCCGTTCATGTCAATGAAAGTAAAAATTAAGTCAATAAGTATCTGTATAAAATACTTTGGGGAAAAAAGTAACTTTAATTATTTATCTGCAGTCTTCAGACTCAGTTTCTGGCCTACATTTTGCCCTCTCGGACAAAAACTCCCTCTCGGACAAAAACTCAATTTCCCGCTTTAACCTAATTATATCAAAAACATACTTGTATATTGACCTTTTTAAATATAGAAATTTACATGACTTTATTTGTTATTGTTTCTGGTACTTTTGAAGATAGATTAAAAGTCGTAGGCCTGAATTATTGTAATTTTGTTATGTATCAAAACGGCAAAAGTGTTAAATTATTGATAAAAATCTGGAAACAAAGTGATATCTCGGAAGCATTAATCACAACAATGGCTGTTCTATTTCGCATCCTAAAGTCGCTGTTGAAATAACAAAAAAAAATGTAAAAAGAAATCATGATAGGACCGAGAGATATCAATAAAATGCTTAAGAAACAT
Source organism: Ruditapes philippinarum (assembly GCF_026571515.1). Classification (NCBI taxonomy): domain Eukaryota; kingdom Metazoa; phylum Mollusca; class Bivalvia; order Venerida; family Veneridae; genus Ruditapes; species Ruditapes philippinarum. Next base: position 14,376 of record NW_026861386.1, on the reverse strand, counting down.
TTTCTTTGTTTATTTTTTTTATTGTAGTACATGAATAAAACAAGAATAACTATTTGCACACACACTTAAAGTCCGTAATTCAAAATAGAATTTATTATAACACCTTATATAAGCCTGCTTTACAAACATAAAAATGTGTCAGTTTGTGACAGATTCTCTGTTAATAGATTTTGTTCGTGACGCTTAATAGTATTAGTTTTCTTTACTTCCTTCCATAATTACTGTTAATTAATTATAAAATCTTAAGACATATGACTATAAACTCACGTGTTATTGACAGTATCACCCTGTACCACTTGCATGTTTGTGGCTGTCGGTTTAGTATCATTTCAGTGATATTACGAAATCCCATCGATCTATTTAACGACTGTTCAATTAAAAGAATTGAGTAATTGAGTCACTTAACCCTATAGGTAAATTCTTGAAACTAGATGTTCAAATATTGAGTGCATAGCACGGAATAGGTATTTTTTCTAATAGACATGACAATTTCAAATTTTTCAACCATTCAAAAGTAATGGAAAGTAAAGTATGCATGTAAAAACAAAAGCTACTTATTTATTTCTTACAACTAATTAATAAAAGTCTATATACAGGCCACGTATCTTCAATAACAGTACGTTACAACATGTAATTATATGTATCAAACTTCTTATCAATCTTTGTGTCCAATCTATGGCTTTCTTATAGTCACGTGTGTCTGGATAATATTTGGGCTACGTTCCGTTTACAACGCTTGTGTCGCGCGATGTGTTGTCGCTAGTGAGCAGACGACAACGCGACAAGCTTAATGTGACGACAGAAAACACGACACTTTTAAAACGGCGGTTGTAACACCAGATTTTAAATGGTTTTGTAATGATGAAACTCGTTCTGATGTTGTCCTTTCACAAACTTGAATGCGAATGACGACATAAAGAAAACAAGTGACTCAGATATCTTATTATTCAATGTCTCCGCTCTGTCTATTAGAATGGAAATATTGTGTTATGCAGTATGCGTCACTCTTTGCTGTCCTATTGACAAATTAATATCCGTTACAAACGTTTGGCAGGTTTTAATATGATGTTTTATTCTTATTTGGAAGGTATCGCTTGGAATTCCTGGACATTTATATGCAATGACGTATTGTGATTTCTTAGAAAGCAAATGGCAAAATATCATTGTCAAATCAATAGCATGTAAGATTATGTTTAAAAGGTTAACGACTTTTTTTGTTTATGCATGGATTTTGAGATCAAATGACATTCTATTTATTCAAATTATATTATGAGACATACAACAAAGTGATGTTTAAACCAAAATGAACCTTCAATATTGTGATTTCAATTTGCATTATTCGATACACATTCAACAAAACAGTTAAATATTTGCTTTACATCTATGAATGGTGCACCTAATCTTAATCAAATAAATCAAAATTAGAATTTGTGTCGTTGTGCAAAATGTGTTTCTTAAATTGGTTTTCTATAATTGATATACATGTGAGTCACAGTTGCACGAGTTTTCAGTTTTAGCTTCTTTTGTCACACAATGCAAAAACAATACATTGAGAGAATGTGTAAAAAATGAAAATGGTGAAAATCATTAAGAATAATATTATATCTCATTTACGACACTGACTGTGATTATATGTGTAGTGGAATGCAAAAATGGGGCTTCTTGACGTTGACGTCGTTATCGAGAAAATGCGAGATCTTTGACGCCATTTTTTCCTCATTATATTTCCGTTCATCTGGCAGTAAAACAGCGCTTAATTATATAATAAATGACTTGTCAGCAGATAGGGTCCTGATTCATACAGAGTAATCAACGGCAAAAATAATTTGCTACCGTTCATCCCATGACAGCAAATAAAATTATCAAGGGAAAAGATTTTTACGAGGACAACTGATTACGTCATCTGACATTGATTGTTGATAAAATATTGGTGAATGATTCGATGTTTTTCGGTGTTTTAAAGAATATTTTACACTGACAACGTCTGCTTTGACAAAACTTATATATAACTGGATTATTCGGGTTAGGTGAGTATTTATTTTTTCTAGTATTTTTGCTTAAATATGTATTTTATCGGAAAATAATTATACCCGGAAGTAGAAACAATTGCAGTTCCTGGACAACGGTTTGTTGATAGCAACATGGAAAATGGCAGCCAAGTAATTATTTACTCAAAGCAATTAAAACCAAAATTTATGTAATTAATCTCTTAGATAAAACAATCATCAAAGTGAGGAAATTCAAGATTTTCAAGAATTTTAATCTTTACTTTCTTCCATGCATACTGTACAGTACATGTATGAGAATAAAAATTTGAGCTGTTGAAAACTTGTATCCCAAAAGTGAAAATATATCTCTGGCTCCATTGTTTGAGCTGTTTAAATTTTTCAGATCTTTAAAATTAAAAATATGGAGATGTTGCAGTTTCCATAATTTCTCATAACCAGACTCAATAAATGGAGGGTATTGAATGAGTGCATAGACATATATTTTTTCATTGACACAACTAGACTATAGTGTAACGCTTACACTTAGCATGTATTTACACTATGTTTCTGTAAGGCATATGATGTCACATCAAAATATCAAAATGTTTGTTCACACTTAGAAGCACATCAATGAATACCTAAGCCTGAACTTGTTTGAAATGATTAAACTAATATTTTAATTAAAAAAAGTCACAGCCCTATGACAAGCTTTCTAGAAAGGATACTTATTAAAGGAATCATATCTGCAGGTGCCTTATTAGCAAAACATGAGGACCTCAGGAAAATCTGACTGTTCTATAAATTGTAAAAACTGTATATCAATAAAACATAATTTATAAATTTAACTACTGTACATTTCAGGCACTTCACCATGCACTCTTGATGTAAAGTACTCCAACCTTTGGGATTATGCCCAACAAGTGCACTTTTCCCATCATTCTCAACCGGTTGGTCCAATATGTTTTAGGACACCAAGAATGTTCCATGTGTTTGGTGTTTGTGTAGAGGGATCAGGTTAGTTTGCCCATAACATTTTTTGACATATTTTTTCATGTGCATATTGTAAAAACATGTTTAAAAATATTATCAAGGTAGATTTCTATATTTTTTTTCTTGTCAGATGTGTTCCTTTGCCATGAATTTTATTATTATTCTCCTATGCCATAGTATTTTCAGTTGCAAAAAGAATATTCAGTTAAATATAATCTTAATTTTAAGTATTATTTACTTAAGTACTATTTATATCCTATGCAAACTTTTTAAATTTCCAATTTATATGTATTTTAGGACTTCATGGAAGTGTCAGTCTCAACATGCTTGGTACTTTTATATCTGGAAAGTGAAAAACAATGCAACAGGTTGCCTAAGTGTACTGTCCTGAAGTCATCAAGATATGGGCACAATATCCTACAGCTTATAGATGATCCAGAAAATCCCTATGAAGTCATTTCTTAAGTTAAGCCCTCAAACTGTTATCCAAATACCACCATTTTTGTGCAAGTGCAATGGAGCCAAGTGTTATAACATGTAAAGAATATATTAACTCTGTGGAGGTAAAAATGTTTTTACTGAAACAATTGCCTCCCAGAGGTCTTTTACCTGAAGTACAGTAATGATGCAGCAAGACATTAGTATCTATTTGAACAAATTGGGCAGTTCTTCAAATCTGACATAGCTAAAATACTGTGTGGCCAAAACCAGTTATCCCGAAAACAGAAATAAAGTTGGATATTGACAATTATGTGAAAAAGGTGGAAAGAGAAAGAGCAGTCTTTTACTCTTGAGTATAATTGGAGTTCCTATAACATAGTGGTCATGTATGGACTGTCATTATTTTCTTCATTTCAAATATAGCTTATGATACAAGTAGATGCTTCATAAGATAAGACTGCAAGTGTGTTGCATAACTGGTGCTCTAAGGACTAATGCTATATTAACAAGTGTGTGGATCATTGATGCATAGATATTATTTAATGGCTGCCTATATTATTTTTGGATGTCAGTTTACCAGTTACTAATTTCCATCATTTTTACAAAATGTTTATTAGATTAAGTTTAGTGTAATACAACATTTGTCATTTTACTCTAAGTTATAGAATTCTATTGAACCTATGCAGGTTATGAATTGATCAACTGTCAACTGATCTTAAGCTTTCATCTAGATTGAAAATGACTGTATGAAAATGTAAAGTAACATTAAGCTTCAGTACTTGTCAAATTTTAAACATTTTATAGTTGTAGAATATGAAAAATACTTTATCTATAACAATGATAGGTCAGTTGAATTTTTATGTTGATATTAGTGTAGAATCACATTGTAAATTATCACCAATCCTTAAAATTGGTAAAAGAAGCAGCAAAATCAAAGAATATTCAATGGTAGCTAGGCAACCAATATTCTCTTCAGTTGGGAAGGATTTTAAACAGGTGCATCATAATAAAAATACTTTATAAGTTTGATCACATTGTAAATAATTGAATAATAATCATCACTAAGTTATAAAATATTAAAATATAGAACCTTAAATGTACCTGAAAATAAATGTTGTGAACATGATATTAGAAGTATCATTTTTAATTTATATTATTAAGGAATGGTGAGGCAGGCTGTTCTCTGAATACCTTATTAAGTTCAGTTACACATTATTTGTGGTATTGTTTTCATTTTTTTATAATAGCACAAATTGCTATTTTTAACTAAGTTGTAATCTCCTGTATGCCTGTAAAAATTTGGAAATTTAGAAATTTATAAAAAAAATAATAATTATTCATTGGTTGCTAAGCAACCTAATTATATGCAGAGACAGTTTTAAGTAAGGAACATTTTTTTGTAGGAATTATCTTTATGTCATTTTAATTAAATATAATGCTAGTTAATTCAAAGTCCTTACTTTGTTGTGAAACAGTGTAGTTAACACCAGATGTTACTGAACATACTTTTATGAAATTATGTATATTATCTATATAAATTCAAAACCTATAGTAAAGTGAGTTTAAGGATACTTTGATCCAAGAACTATTATTAAGATTGTATTTGCAGTTTTAATAGTTGTAATTTGTTTTTTGTAATCATGCTGCTTTGTTCATGGTATTTTGAGATCTTTTTTAATCAAACTTAAAATTTGTAAAATTTAAAAGGAAATTATGGAAGATATTGTGGTTGCTTGGCAACACTGATTAATTTTTACTTATTGCTTAGGTATTATGTAAATCAGTTATACAGCAGATAGATATATTTATGTAATATGGAAAGTAACAGTGATTTGATCAAATGCTTATTGGTTATTGTAAAACATACAGAGCAATATACATGGCAAAAATACTGAGTTCTGCTAAAATTTGCATGACTTACTAACACTAGTCAAGTGTACAGAACATGGATTGTATGTTATATCTTCAATGGAAAATTATTGAAAAGTAATTAATAGGCATTGTTTATAATTTTATTGAAAATTTATTTATTTCTGCTACTTTGTTAGCTGTATTTTACCAAGAAATTTGTATATTTACAAAATAAATAACAAAAATTTAGAATATTCCATGGTTGCTAGGTAACAGAATATAGCTTCCTTCATGTTGTATTTGTGTAATTATGCCTTTTATTTAGTGTTACTACCTTTGATGATGTTATACTTGAGTCATCTTTCATTTACTGTTGTATTAAACTGTTGTCTGCTGTCAGAGTAAATATCTGAATAAAGTTAATAAATGAATGATAAATGGACACTGTGTTTAGTTCTTTTGAAGTTGTATTATGATATCTCTCAACAGTAATATGTCCTGTTCACACTGTAGAAATGCAATAGAACCATTTGCAAATGTGAAAGAAGAATATATTTCAAATTGATACTTGCAAGTGTTATAAAATAAACCTAGCACATAACTTTTTACAAGAAAAAGGCCAGGAAGAACCCAGGAATAGGTCCGTTGCTAGGCAACATAATGTAAATGATGCTTTAATTATGGTGGCTGTATTCCCAAAATATTCTACAACATTTATTAACTTTAATAACATAAAACAATTTTTTCACAAAATTCATTTTAGCTTCAAAAGTTGTTTTCCTCATGCACCTTTAAACATCACAAAGATCAAAGATTTTTATGTGTATTTTTAATTACTTACTGGACACCATACTCACAAAATTATGTATATCTTTGTAAATAAGAAAGACACGACCTTCAAATTTTCAGGAATTACTTCTGATATTTCATAGATTTAGAAAATTAAAAAAAGTGAAAATCAAAAATTTAGTCAAGAAACCCCATTTTTGCATTCCATGACACATATATAAACCTCAACCATTACAAACAACATCTACAAATTAAAAAATACCTCTCAAAACATAGCAATACTCTTAACTGTCGTCGTTGCACATAACAAATAAGGGGAGGGACGTACACGGACAGCAGTCCACGACAGCACCAGAGCTGCATTAGTACTAAGAGTGAAATACTTAAGAACCAGTACAAGTACTTGTCAAGTTATGCAGTACCAGTACTAGATTTTGGTCGGTACTGCAGTACCAGTACGTTTTTAGGAAGTACTTAAGTATCGGCACCAGTACTTTTATATATTCATCATAGTTTAAATAAATACACACTGTCAAAAAAATAACACATTATGTATACGGGGAAGAATTTCAATATAGCAGTGGAGTATGTCACAGTTCAGAAGTATTCACTATTTAGGGTCCCAGGTTCGAGTTCCAGTCCGGCTGCATATTTCTCTCACCCTATGACACATGGAAAAATGTGTCCCATCTCATCATTTTATCTTTTTTGTGTTGTTGCGGTTGAAGGGCCTATATTCACAAAATACTGAAAAAGGTAAAAAGGTGTGTGACAAAATAAATTGTTTTATATGTTTCTCATTCTGTCTCTCTTCAAGGTTTTGCTACTTTTAACAATCACAACCAAACAAAATAACGAAATGGCACAAATCAAACACCATAGTTAAGTGATCCTTAATTGGCAAAATGGCAGCTGACTTAAATGCAGTAAAGCTGTGGAGTTCCATTGTTAATTTGAATTGTCATTTTTGTCTAAATGATTTGTTGAGTTGGGAAAACGTTTTTTAACATTTTGATATCAAAGTTAATGCAATATAATGACGCATACATACTTAATCAGTTAAAAGAAAGTATATAGATCACATTTTAACAGAATTTGTCCGCCATTTTGAAAAACGACCGAAGGATACAAGCCGCTTTAAATCGTGTTATTTATATTTATGGCGTTTGTTGATTAAAAACAATCACTGAATTGTGAATATTAAAATATCTGGCAAGTTATTAGATCTTTATTCTTAAGAATAAATATGTATGGTAATGAATGACAAGTTTTAAATTTATAGTACCCTTTCGGGCAAAATTTTCGGGTAATTTGACCTAGTTTTCGGAAAAACTGGCCATTTTCAACTACAGCTTAAGATAAGTTCTAGCCAATTTAGAAATAAAACAATGGACAAGAAACAAAGTTTAACACCCCTGACAAGTTTAAAAAGCATTTATTTTCATGAATTTAATACTTTTAGAACCTTGCAGGTTTTTTTTAAAAAAAATGCCCCATGAAAGATGCAAAATTTGGCGATTTAGCTCAATTTCACGCATATATTTTGGAGAAAATAAATACTGTCAGAATATTCAAATACATGCACCGAAATAATTGTTCTATGCTGAAGATTTATACCAATTTTCACAGGGCTTTGTTTGTAAATAAATACACAGGCAAGTTTTATAAAACATGTGTAAACCGTGGTAAAATTACGCCCGTGTGATTATTACGCGACACCGGGTTATGATCCGTGAAAATCGAGAAAAACCCGCCAAAAATGTGCATCGAATTTTCATCGGTGTATACCGTTCGAAAATTCGTCATAATACGTAAACACCAGTAGACGGAACATCGTAAATAAATTAGCTAATTGCGGGTGTCAATTATGCCACGCGTCGACACACGTAGTCAAGTCGATCATTATCATCAAAGGTGTTAATTGATCAATGGTTGCTATACCAAAATTGAGATATTGCCTATCTTTGTACGCGGAAGTTCAGACCCGTGGAATTCGGTTTTCATCTGAATTCAATGAAATAATTAAAGTCCGTACGGTCATTTAATCATTTTTATGGACAATATAGATGTAGTACATTTGTAATAACTTTTTATCTTGATCACTTTTAGCGGAATTGAAAATTTCGTGCAGCTGTTTTTTTACAATTGCATATGCACGCTATCGGGTCAATCAGGGACGTTAATTGACTTAACATTTAAGTATGTTGGTCAATTTCCAGCGGTACAGTTCGAATTCGCTATTCCTTTCATTATATGTTTACATCAATATTGACAAATAGGAATGTCGAAAAGCATAGTATTTATCGCCTAAATCTTTTACCACCTAATTATCAATCACCCATTTTTCATGCGTTTAGCATAGTAGCGCAATTGTAAACTGGTCGCTTCGTGCTTGTAGAGAAAATAACTTTGTGTTTTTTGTTTCGTTTTTAGGTTATCTACAACGAACTGGATTTTACTTCCCCGTGAATTTTATTCACACAATACTATTTGAGAACATTTATTCATACATATATTCGCATTCGAATGGTTAAGTATAAGACAGCACAGTTGTGATAAGGTGATAAATGAGCAATGGAAGAAAATACACACAATTTTATATAGAAATGAGCCAAAATTGTTAATAATGTGGCGAATGAAGTTCAGAGCTTCAAACATAATAACATTTATAATACTCTTCAATCTGCTAAATGACAGTTAAAACTAATAAACATTCAATTTTGCTGTACCTCATAAGTTAACTTTTGAATTGTGCAAAACATTATAAAGTTACGTGACACACAATAAAAAGTATATTTTGAAACTATGACTATTCTCAAGGAATGTGCAAAATTGCAGATTTGAACTCGGAAAAAACATTTTCACATTCAGCAATCTTCATAGTCTTAACTCTCTGACCATAACGCTACTCGGACTTACGTGTATATAGATATTTTTCTATATTTCAATAAAAAAATGCAAAATGTAATAATTGTAGAACTTGCACAACCCATTATATCATATTGGTACGACCGATTAATGTAAACGCCATGGTGTTCAACTTTCTTATTTTTTATAGTTAGATTATAACAAAATATTTTATATAAACAGTAAACGGAATATTTATTTAAGAAAACAATAGCCATTCAGCACTGTCAATTTTTTTGAAACATTAAAAAAGGTGCAAATAAAAATGATTATCGTAATTATTATCAGCGATTTACACAGCAAATTACTACTAGCAACCCAGGTTATAACTAGAATTGTGCCCATATGGCACTATGCGCCCGCTTTCCACATTTGCTTGAAGTAATTGATATCCACGAGTGGTATCGCTCCATGAAACTGATTTTTATTGCCTTCTGCTGCCGATTCGGATACACTCCGGTCCCAGCTACGTCTTTAACTATTTGCCGATACGCTGCATATCTTGCACGGAAGGGGCAACATTCGCTGCCGCGGCAGCGAGTATTTGTGGGTGTGACTAATCAGTGATGTAAAACTGTCTGTTATAAACCCTGAAGCAGTGTTAACCCGCAGAGAGAATGTAAACAAAAACAGCTGGTTTTACACAGAAGAGGTTTAATGGATGTTTTATATAACTCAAAGATTAAATAAAGACATTATAAAGTCATCTTGTCCAGATATTATTTTTGAAGTCAGTTGTTTTTCATCTTTTTTTTTTCACTGGAATGCTGTATGTGTCCTTCATCAAGTCAGACAATTATATCAAAATCCAAAAGATGTGCCTTACGTGGGGCATTTCTTTTAAGAACAACCTGCTAAAAATGTTCTTGACAGGAATTTAAAATATTTTAAACTGTTAATGTATAAAAAGATTATGCATATGCAACATTTAGTTTGATTAACATTTGTGAAATGTAATTTTTGACTACAAGATATTTACAACAAAATATAGTGTAATGAAATATACCTGGAAGTTACTTTTACTGTTTTCATGAAGTTTAAACCATTCAAATACAAGTTAAATCAGTACTATGAAATTAAAAAAAAAATCATAGATTAATGGATTATTGTAAATTTGTTGGATTTGATAAAGCAAGTCAGTAAAAGTTATTGTTTTATTCAGCATTTCAATGTGTCGTCTGCTACAAATCTCTCTCCCTGAATTCTGTTTACTACAGTAACTGAAGGTTCATGACCTGTAATGATCACATGGCTCCTCCCAGGGAAATTCAAATTTCAAATTTGACAGCCAGTACTTTTTTCCAGAAATACACTTAACAAAGTTATATTTTGAATAATTTTGGTCAATCTTTATCAAAAATAGCTATGCCTACAAACATTCCAAGTGTTGTTTTAATGCATTTGGTAATTAATCTTAAATCTTTGAAAAATGGTCCCTGAAGTGAAGCATGCATAAAATTAATAAGAAACCTGCCCTAGCGCCATCTGCTGGCTTTTATTGTCCAGTTGGGCCTATTACAATTCAATTAAGCAATACCTTAACGTTGTACGCATTTTTCCACGAAGAATGGAACCTTCCTAGCCCGTTAAAAAGTAATTTCAATCTCTCATGTACCCTCAAAGGCATAAGGCGACATTTGGGCGATGCAGTGGTTCGTAAAATGCCTATTACCATTCTACTACTTCTTCGCAAAATTTTAGCAAGCCTGGATATGTCTGTATCTCTAGACGCCACTGTGTGGGCAGTATGTTTAACTATGTTTTATGGCTAACTTAGGAAAAGCAATGTTCTTCCGGATACTTTCGATCCTAGGAAACATCTTAGGCGGAGAGATATTCAATTTCTTCAGTAGGGGCTATGGTTCTCATAAGATGGAGCAAAGTAATACAGTTCCAGTCTCGCACCTTTGAATTACCTTTGCCTCGTTTAAAATCAAATAGTTTATGCCCTGTTCAGGCAATTTTCAATTGCTTTCAGTTTACCCAAGGGACCAATCTGGACAGCCCGGCTTTTGTTTACAAAGTTAATGGTCACTTATTACCTTTAACTTACGATCTGTTTATTACCCGTGTCCGGCGCTGCCTAACTCTCAGTGGTGTTAACCCTTCCGAGATAACCAGTCATAGTTTTCGGAGAGGCGGAGCAACTTTTTGTTATGCAATTGGCCTCCCTGCTGAATCAATAAAATTGCTAGGTGATTGGCGCTCATCCTGTTACCAATCTTATTTAGATAATGATACCAGCTCTCGTCTAGCTATAATTCGCCACATGCAACAGGCCCTTTAAGACCCTCATTATTACCTCAGTATCTCCTACGTCCTACTGTCTACCCTACTCTACTACTGGGATTTGGACGATAATTAAATTTGTATTGATGTTCACATGTACATGTATATTATTATTAACAGAGGGTCACATGAATTTTATATGTTGCATTTTTTTGTTGTCTTATAAAACTGTTATGTAACATTTCTTGCTTAATGATCATTTGTCATACTTATTCATGCTTTGTTGTTAGCTTAATATTTCTGATTGCGCATTATAATGTGTCATAACTTACGTAATCTCACCTGCTGCGCATTTCGTAGTTGGAGCTGTAGACAGTTTTAGTAAATAAAGCTCTCAGTATCCCCTTATCTGTCATTGTTTTGTTTAATCACAATTATGACTGTGAAAGAGCCGTAATGAAAGAGCAAATAACTTTCTTAACCAATTAATTATCTAGTACAACGTGTAAAAATCATGTGTACATGCGCTTACTGAATATACATAGTATTGTAAATAAAAATGTTTTTCATGTTTAACATAATTATAGAAAGAGAACGGAAAGCATGTTGCATGACATTTGCAACCTAACCTGAAAATTACTTTAAAGGCACGTTATGTCTCACAAATCCATATTTTTACAATTCTTTAGAAATGTCAAACATGTGTTTAATAATGTTTAAATAATTGATTAAGAGGATATAAGTTGTTTAACAACTGAAGAAAATCTTGCTTAATGTGCAGTAATGTGTCATAAAGGTTGCAAAATGTAAACAAAGTAGTAATTTGTCTTCCGTACATAATACTTTTTCACAATGGAATTTATACTAATTGCCAACAAAGCAAATAAATAAAGTAAATTTATGTGGCAAACGAGTATTAAATAAAAGTTTTTTGAAAAATAAATATGATAGCATTTCTGAGGCATAACGTGCCTTTAAACTGTAGTCCGATTTTTTTACTAGGAACTGATGCCAAAATTGACAATTGAAGAAAAAAGTAAAATTTACGCCAACGATAGTATCAATATAAATATATTCCCGCGATATTATTCTCCTCGAATCAACATCCAGTGACGTCACGAAATGGAGTCGGCGACAAACTCAGATCGTGGGAAATAATTAGAAAATGTTGAATTATTCCTTCATAGCTATGTTATTAAAAAACGTTATCGGTGGTATTTGATGCATTTATGTATTGTTTATTGAAATGGCCAGATAGAATATTTTGATCCGTTGTTTTGTTGATTTGTTCGGCGTAAATTATGTTGGGGTGGGGAAAAGGCGTTTCATTCCTTGTGTTTATTTATACTGTATAGGGGGTATATTTTGGATATTATCATTAATATTGATAGAATTTCAAGTTCCTGTGATACAATACACAGGATAAAAAATATTATTACCGGTATATTAAAATAACAAAACTACCTTTATTTTCAAATGCATGTGCATCTTTAGTAAACTTGGAAAAAAATAAGGAAAAAAGTTAGAAGTGAGACTAAAACTGGTGAACATTTTCAGTTGTATTGCATCCCAATGACTTTACCAACTTTGCCATCAAGATTCATTTTTTTATCTTGAACTGAAAAACCTGTGAACAATAAAGTAAAGGGAGCTTATCAGGACATAAGATCAATAAAATTAAGCGTGCGTGATTTAGTGCCCTTGTTAACTTATTTATAGAAATGATATAAAAGTGAAGGATAGCCAAAGGGAAGCAACCTGTAGATCTTAAATTTGTAACTTAATTCAGTTATAAAAAAGATAACTGCTATAAGTTACACCCCTGACTGGTATATGTACATATTTTAATAATTTTAACTACAAATTTGATAAAATGCAAACATTATTCAACCAAAAAAAATGAAATTATTGTTTAATTAAAGTTAACATTATATTTTTACAACTTTAAAGATTTAACATACATTTTACAAACAATATTTTCAAAATATCATATTCATGTCATATATTATTGTATTTAGCCAGTCAATTGTATTACAATGCAATCATCTTGCATTTTAAACTCAATAGTCTATTGTTGCTTTCACACTTTCACATCGCTGTTCATCTTATAATTAATTAAATGATAACTTTTGGTGCCAACAATATCACTTAAAGATGGATAATTTAGAATAGACGAAGAAAAAGAGGTTTCAACGTTTGTCAAGTGTTTCATTGTATTTGATTGAAACTCAAAATGAGTTCAACAAATATGCATGATTTATATTTAGACTACTACAATAAATGTAGTAACCATAAAATATTCGCAAATTAATCCCTTAATGGTGAATCCCTTTTGATAACTGATTGCTTATACAAACTTAGAAAAAACGTCATATACGGTTTTCACATATGCATTATGATTTCTCCATGTAATACAATTTTTAGGATGTATAGCTTCATTTTTAAGAAACACTGATGACATTTTTATTAAAACCAAAGTACTGCCTTGTAAAGTAGTAGCAGTACCATTTTTTAAAACAGTAATGTAGTATCAGTAACAGAAGTGAGGGTAATGCAGTATTGCAAATTCACTGCAACAGTCAGCTCCAAAGAACATACTGAAAAGGCACTCAGCAAGGCTCGCACCGAACAGAAAAGAGGGCAAGAAAACGATAAAGACACAAAAGAAATAGGGATGGGAAATAATTGAAAAAGTTTGCTGTTGAACATACCTATTATATGCAACCGCCGTTTTGGAAAGTCTGTAATTGCTGAAGAAATCAAACCGTGAGTGTAAAAAATGTAAATGCAGTATTTATTTATTTCTATTTTTATTTTATATTTATTTCAAACATTGAACGCAATCTATCAATAAATATGTTTACATATTCAGCCATTTGAGATAGTGTTTTCACTTCTTAGACCTTGTTTCCTTTTCATTTCCATTATGTATGTCCTTGAAGATAAAAACTCATGGATTTTAATTTTCTTAATTCCAATTCTAAAATTTAAATGAACTCAACATCTTTAAAATTTATTGTGTCCTCACATGCAATAAAATTTCTTAAAGAAAGGTGGCAATTATAACAAGAGACTGACAAATGCCATGTACATGTATCATTAAAATATTAAAACATTCAAGGCACGTGTTCTACTCTCACATTTGTAACCTATTACATTAAGCGTCTCTCAGTTCCTGTTT